>NC_056750.1:0-187500 GCF_019279795.1 Protopterus annectens
TACATATTGCGTATTGCTTTATTACATAATATGTTAAATCTCCTGAAGGATTGTTTTCTCATCTATGAGTCGAAATATGTTTATTTATACCTACTGTTCATGTATAAAACTTCTAACTGTCTTGTTATTTATATATTTAATAAAAAATTTTTTGAGGAAGCATTTTGTCTGGTTCATTATTTGGAACTGGTCATTTTCAGATATTTATACTGACTGGTAATGTGTTCAAATCATGGTGCTTGGGACACTTTTATAGATTAATTCTGATACATCTGGCATTGCTGTGTCCAGTTTTGTTTTGAACCCACCCGTTGCATATTTAGGTAAGCAGACTGTCAGTAATAGGACTTTACCAAATGATGCAGCACCTTTTAAAAGTTCCATTGGTACAGACTTTGTGATTTGACTTCATACCTGTGAACAGAGTTTAGTAGCAGCACTAGCTGGAAGGGGTACAATTGAATGGTTCGTAACCAGCTGGTTTGTCTTGTTTTTTGGGAGTTGGGTAGGTGGTGAGTTATCTTCTGCAGTCTGCCCTGTACTGGAGACTTGAATAGCCTGGAGAGAGCATGGTAAGTTGAGTTTTTGGCAGAACCTAGGACTAGGGTTTATATGGTATGGTAAATGGATTCCAGGTTCATTTTTCTAATCATATCAATCAGCTGGTTAGTGATGGCTACACAACAATAGTATAAAAATGCCTAGAAAGTCTAGGAAATTGGAAATGAAGTCATTGTTTTTTAGTTACATTAGACCCAAACTTGAGTATGGAATAACTATATGGAAACCATATAAGAAAATCGTGAGTGAACTGTAAAGACCCCAGTGAAAATATACCACGAGCATCAATGGAAGTGAAAATTTAAGTTACTGTGAAAGACTAAAATATCTTAACATGGTCTCAGATATTTAAGAACTGATCTTATATTAGGTATATAGAGCATTTGGAGAATACCTCTGGGAATATTTAGGATTATCAAAAAGTAGTAGCGAAACATCAGACAACCTATTTAGAAGATTCTATGGGAATGAAAAATGTACTAATTGCTTCTCTAAGAGAGGAACTGATGCATGAAAGAGATTACCATATTACATTAAGCAAGTACTAGTTTAGATATTTTTAAGAACAGTCTGTAACTTATGAGAACTATTTTGGTATATTGGCAGGCTAGAATGGCATTATTGCCCACACTTGAAATATTTCTGTGTATGCAAAATCTAAAATGGGAGAACAAAGGCCCAGAAATCGGGGAAATATTATCACTTTTTTAAACTTAGAAAGATGTTGGGATAAGTGGATATGTGTTAGCATGCATTTTCACTGTTTAAGCGAAGCATTTTTTTCCATGTTTAGGATTCTAAAGGCTGTGTTAGTGTACATATGGTCAGTCTGATGCCAACTCAAACTGTAGAGAGGGGGTTTATTTACATTTGACAACACATTAAAATCAGTGGCTTTCCAAGGAGTATTTGAATGTTGCAGCTGTTCAAACCAACAATTTTATATATGAGTATTTGAATGTTGCAGCTGTTCAAACCAACAATTTTATATATGTGTGTAGAAACAGTCTGTTTGGTTATCACAGAAGTGGCGGTCTGTCTGGGGATGGAAAGGCAGCATAGCTCTTGACGGTATCTCATTATGAGGAATGTTCTTCAGTTTGTGAGTGTTAGCTGTTGACATGGTATACAATACTGAATCATGTTAAAACAGGAAAACTGTTAAATAAAATAACTATTTTCTCATACTTATGCTATGAGCATCCTAGATGAGGCTGTTAGTAAATGTTTGCCTCTTGCTCCATATTGTCACATTATGTTCTATATTTTGGAGATGAGGGGTTGAGAGCTATGGGAGGCAGTCAGTGGAAGAAAGCAAATGGCAGACTTTAGTCTGTGTAGGACATATTGTTTAGCCCTAGTATCCTTTTAGTAAGGCTTCTTTGTGGGCATTCCAGTTGCATGTGTCTGGACAGATACAGGCCAAAGGGGGCATTATGCTCAATGACTGGCCTAAGGAGTGCTGAGTAAAGGAGGGCAGTGACATCCTAGATCTAGACATAACCCATTTCTTTAAGCTGTTTAATATAGAAGCACTTTCTTACATAAGTAGACATACTGGTCAAAATTTAGGTCACTGTCCAGATAAGTTCAGAAAACCCAAACAAGTCTATTCTTAAGGTCTTATTGTCATCATAGTTGTTTTCCTGAGGTAGATGACTTCCAAAGGATACAATAATGCATTTACTGGCATTTCATTTTGGTCCATGATTGTGGCACCAGTTGTTTGGGACAAACCGTCCAGTAGGATGGCTGTGTAATTTGGGGTTCAGTGACTGCTCCTAACTTGTAGTCATGTGCAAACTTAGTCATTCAGAGCCCTTTGGTATTGGCTTTACGTCAGAAAAGTAGATGTTAAACAGGAGAGGCCCCAGCACAGAACCCTTGGGACTCCACCAGTAGCTCATCTCTTTCTGGAGGTAACTTTGTCAATTTTGCTTTCTTGCATCTCATCTGTGAGCCATGTGGCAATCCAGTAGGTGACCATAGTTTATTCCTAGTTTATTTAGCTGTTCTACAATGCCTGAGAGGGGGATTGTGTCAAAAGCTTTAGCTAGGTCAAGGTATGCAATGTGTACCATTTTGCTTTCCTATATTGCATTGGTGACCTTTGCAAAAAAGTACATTAGATTTGGTAAGCATGACCTGCCCTTGACAAATCCAAACTAAAATGGAAACAGTATTCGGAGGGTTGCTGTTTCCTAATAAGGCTTTCCATGGCTTTGCATATTAGGCTGGCCAGACAAAGTAGATTTGTGTTACTGTCCTTTGGGAAATGCTACAGTACTTAAATTTGGTTTTACACATTGCATATAATTTAACTGACTGTTTTTAGGAATTTTTTCATAAAATGTGTATTTCCTTAACTTGCAGTGTTCTTTAACTAACTGAACTTCACTTGCACACACAAAATTATTTACATAAATTGACTTTGCTGGTTTCACATAAATCATTGTTTACTTAAATTACTTACATTTGCTGTGGGTCTTGGGGTGATATCACCTTCACTGGGATTCTTTGCTATGTTATCATAATGCTTATGTCAGGTATGCCATATAAAAGAACTACTTCATATGGGCAACCAAACATATCCTCTAGGTATGTCTTGAAACAACTGGTAATCTTTGTTAATATGATGTGTGCTGGATAGGAGTTATGTACCTCCACTAACACAACCACACCAGGTTCACTGGATCATACGAGAATATTACGCTAACTGTCATGAATGGTAATTATAAGGCTAGCTAATAAGCTGAGATCAGAATCAAACCCAATACTTTGTGTCTGAGGTGAAAACCTTAACCGTTGTGCTCACTCGACCCACCACCCCCAATGTTTTGCAAATGACTGTATGTTGCTGCGTTTTCACACATGCTGATACAATATCTTAAGGTGATCCTTCCACATCCCCCTTCCCCAGTGTTTTGCTTTCCTGCCTCCCCACCTCACTTGTCGACTTTCTAGACTGCGCCCCCCCCCTTTGTAAAACCCTGGATCCGCCACTGTGAGGGATGATATCGGAGAGCTCAGGTAATTGGCCAGACTGCAAGGTTCAGGGTAAGAAGCTGGGGGTGCAGAATCTGGCCCTCCTGCTGGGACAGCAGGGAGGGGTCTGAGGCAGGTGCCTTGATTCCAGCAGGGACATACTGCACAAGAGGGGGCACCAGCGTTGGCGTGGCCAGTCTGGGGCAATGAGTATTGTCCTTGGTTTGTCCTGTTTGATCTTTAGCAGAACGTTCGAGAGGAGAGGCAGAGGGGGAAAGGCATAAACTGAGAGGCTTTCCCATGTGAAGGACAGGGCATCCACTTTCCAAGCTTGTCTATGGGGAGTCCTTGTGCAGAATTTGTCCAATTGGTAGCTCTGAGGGGAGGCAAACAGGTCTATCTCTGGGCTCCCTATTTGTTTCTCAAAATGTTAAATATCTTTGGTTCCAGTTTCCACTCGTGTGGGTCCATGAGATTTCTGCTTAGGTCATCTGCCAGTGAATTTAGCTTGCCTGGCCGGAATTGATCTTGTAGGTGCACTTGGCAGCTCAAGGCTGTATTCCACAGAGCCATGGCTAGTCTGCAGAGAGGGTATGAGTGGGTTACCCCCTGCTTGTTTATGTACCACATAACAGTGGTGTTGTCTGTCTTTACCAATAATTGTCCTGGAAGAATGTGGTCCTTGAAGGCTGTCAGAGAAATTTATTTTTGATAGATATGCAGGTGCATTTGACTCGGGTTCCATTTGCCCTGAATGCATTGCCCTGCCAAGTGAGCCCCCCATGCATAGTCTGATGCATCTGTTGTTAGGGTTTGGGTGTCAGGGAGTAGAGTGAATGGCAGTCCTTTGTTGTGGTAGCAGGCCTCTGCCCACCAAAGGAACTCTGTCTTTATACAAAGAAACAGCTCCACGTGGTCCTGTTGAGTCTTCCTGGCTACAGAGAAGAAAAAAAGCGACTGCTTTCCTGATTAAGTATCCTGCTGTTTTTTATATTTGTTTTACCTTCTACTGCTTACCTAGAGCAAGCTTTAACTGTTTTCATAGTTATTTACTGCATTTTTTATTATCTGCAACTAAAAGTACATTTTAGTCGAAATTAGTCTAATTCAAGTCGAAAAGTGTTTGTTTGCTGTTTAATTTAATTGTTTGGCTGCCCACTAAAGTGTGCTAGCCTGTACTACTGACTTATTGCCTTTTCTGCATTTCTGTGTGTTTCTATTTAAAACAAAAAAAACAAAAAATATTCCTTGTTTTCCTGCCTCTCCTAAACTAGTTAGACCAGTTTACAGGCCTTGCTGTATCCTGGGCTGTGTTGTAGTTCCTGTGTTGTCCATTGCCTTACTTGGATAGAAGGAAGTTTCTTAGCTCACCAGTGGGAGTGGGGAGCCTTGAATAGCCTACCTGTCCTTGAGAGAAGTGACCTCAGCACAAGAAGCTGTAGTAATTGGTCATTTTGGACCATTTCTAGCTCTTTTGAAGTTCCCTGGTTAAAATCTGCCTCTGGCATTTTTTGAAGCCATATTGCTCAGACACAGCTCCACGTGGTCCTGTTGAGTCCTCCTGGCTACAGAGAACTGAAAGAAAGCGACTGCTTTCCTGATTAAGTATCCTGCTGTTTTTTATATTTGTTTTACCTTCTACTGCTTACCTAGAGCAAGCTTTAACTGTTTTCATAGTTATTTACTGCATTTTTTATTATCTGCACTTAAAAGTACATTTTAATCGAAACTAGTCTAATTCAAGTCGAAAAGTGTTTGTTTGCTGTTTAATTTAATTGTTTGGCTGCCTATTAAAGTGTGCTAGCCTGTACTACTGACTTATTGCCTTTTCTGCATTTCTGTGTGTTTCTGTTTAAAAACAAAAAAAAACAAAATATATTCCTTGTTTTCCTGCCTCTCCTAAACTAGTTAGACCAGTTTAAAGGCCTTGCTGTATCCTGGGCTGTGTTGTAGTTCCTGTGTCGTCCATTGCCTTACTTAGATAGAAGGAAGTTTCTTAGCTCACCAGTGGGAGTGGGGAGCCTTGAATAGCCTACCTGTCCTTGAGGGAAGTGACCTCAGCACAAGAAGCTGTAGTAATTGGTCATTTTGGACCATTTCTAGCTCTTTTGAAGTTCCCTGGTTAAAATCTGCCTCTGGCATTTTTTGAAGCCATATTGCTCAGACACAGCTCCACGTGGTCCTGTTGAGTCTTCCTGGCTACAGAGAACTGAAAAAAGTGACTGCTTTCCTGATTAAGTATCCTGCTGTTTTTATATTTGTTTTACCTTCTACTGCTTACCTAGAGCAAGCTTTAACTGTTTTCATAGTTATTTACTGCACTTTTTATTATCTGCACTTAAAAGTACATTTTAGTCGAAACTAGTCTAATTCAAGTCGAAAAGTGTTTGTTTGCTGTTTAATTTAATTGTTTGGCTGCCCACTAAAGTGTGCTAGCCTGTACTACTGACTTATTGCCTTTTCTGCATTTCTGTGTGTTTCTATTTAAAAACAAAAAAACAAAAAAAATTCCTTGTTTTCCTGCCTCTCCTAAACTAGTTAGACCAGTTTACAGGCCTTGCTGTATCCTGGGCTGTGTTGTAGTTCCTGTGTTGTCCATTGCCTTACATGGATAGAAGGAAGTTTCTTAGCTCACCAGTGGGAGTGGGAAGCCTTGAATAGCCTACCTGTCCTTAAGGGAAGTGACCTCAGCACAAGAAGCTGTAGTAATTGGTCATTTTGGACCATTTCTAGCTCTTTTGAAGTTCCCTGGTTAAAATCTGCCTCTGGCATTTTTTTGAAGCCATATTGCTCAGACACAGCTCCACGTGGTCCTGTTGAGTCTTCCTGGCTACAGAGAACTGAAAGAAAGTGACTGCTTTCCTGATTAAGTATCCTGCTGTTTTTTATATTTGTTTTACCTTCTACTGCTTACCTAGAGCAAGCTTTAACTGTTTTCATAGTTATTTACTGCATTTTTTATTATCTGCACTTAAAAGTACATTTTAGTCGAAACTAGTCTAATTCAAGTCGAAAAGTGTTTGTTTGCTGTTTAATTTAATTGTTTGGCTGCCCACTGAAGTGTGCTAGCCTGTACTACTGACTTATTGCCTTTTCTGCATTTAGCGCGGAGTTGCCACTAGAGCACCATCGGGCAGCGCCGGTTAAACTATTTCTGGCTCCGTAAAGTCTGCTCTTCATTTTTTCCCTTTGAACTGCTCTACTTGTAATCTAAACAGTCTATTCTCTATCTGTAAAGCTCAGCACTTGTTTCTAAAGCATTTTTTAGTCAGGTAAAGCACTTCTATATTATACAAAGTACTTCACTAGCTTAAAACCCCCTTGAGTACCCACTTCCCTATAGGTCCTTTCTGACTCAGTTACACAGCAAACTTTTCATTTCTTTTAGCATGTCAAAGGGTCAGTTGCTAGCGTCCTCTCCTGCTCAGCTGGTGAATCTGGGAATATTGAGGCAATGTTACAATTGCCTCATGTACACAGACAACCCTCTCCTCCTCCCACAAAACACAAATACATGCGAGAGATGCAACTATATAGCCAAACTGGAGGCTGAGCTCTCTCAACTCAGGACTGGCAAAACCAGACAGGAGGAGAAGGTAACCACACACACCATAAACCCAGTCTCACATAGAACTATCACAACTACAAATCAAACACATAAACACACAAAGACATACTCAGAGGCACTGATCAAAAATCTACCAAAACAGCAGAGGCCTCCAAAGCAGACACCCAAACAACTGCCACCTCATGACATAACACAAGCAACACATAGATCACAAAGTCAGTGTGCAAATCAGTCACAGCCCTTAAGGCCAAACACAATGCCAGACACACTTGTCATAGGTGACTCCATAGTCAGGCACACTGACGTCCCACTCACCAGACTGAACAAGGAGAGGGTCACAGTAAGCTGCCTGTTGGGCGTTAGAATCCGCCACATAACACAAGCACTCAGGTCACTCCACAGCAAGCACAAGTATGACTCAGTCATTGTCCATGCCGGTGTGAATGACCAGAGACGTACCTCCCTGGACTATATGAAAAGAGACATAAAGGAGCTCTCAGATTATGTAGCCCAGGCTGGTATGACCCTGACCCTGAGCAGTATCCTACCTTCACCAAGAATGATGCCACAATACAGAGACAAAATGATCAGTTTTAATAATTGGCTTAATTTCTGGTGTCATTCAAAGGGGATCCAATGTCTTTCTGCCTGGAATGACATGCTTGACAAGCCACGCTGCTTCGCAAGGGACGGCTTGCACCTGTCACCCCTGGGTTTCCGGATATTGGCAAAGGCTCATGCCACCCCCATAGTGCCTTTTTTAGACAAGGCTCAAATTCTAAACCCACCGCCCTAGAAAACAATAATGGAAAAAAACTAAGGGTAATGCTGCTCAATGCCAGAAGTTTAAATCTCAAGATGCACGCCCTCGAAGCCCTCCTCAGTATGGAGAACATCGATGTCTGTGCTGTGACTGAAACCTGGTTCAAGGCTCCTGAGAGCACCCCGGCACTATCAGGTTTTACCTCATATCATGCGTTCGGCCCCAAAACCCGGACCGTACCACAAAAGAGGGGTGTATCCATATTCATCAAGGATACCCACACCTCCAGGCTGGTGGCAACTCACGAAGCATCAGAGACCATTCAGGTGCAATTAACCATAGGCAAAACTGCTCTACAGTTTGTAGCATGTTACAGGCCACCCTCTCAAACTCAGGAACCCCACACAGCCTTCCTGAAGACACTGGAGAGTATAAATGTCTCTCCAAACACCATCATATTGGGTGACTTCAACTACCCAAACATAGACTGGGAACATTACTCAAGCCCCAATAACCTAGCCCAAAGGTTCCTGGAGTTCATAAGCTCAAATGCTATGGAACAACTTGTCACCATTCCCACAAGAGGTGAAAATATACTAGACCTGATCATCACAAACATGGGGACAAAATGCTCCACACCGGAAGTATATCCCTCATTGGTGAGATCAGACCATAAACAAATCTCACTGGAGATCCACATCCCGCCCCCACCCCCAACAAAAAAGACCACAGCGAAGAACTTCTCAAAAGCCAACTTCACACTTCTTAAGACTGGTGTGGTATCCTTCAAGGCCCCTGAGCCATTGGAAACCACAACCCACGCTGAATCCCTTACAAATGCTTTCTACGAGCACCTCCAGGATTGCATGGATCAAGCAATCCCAAATAAAATCAAGACCCTTTCCACCAAAGGCAAGCGCCCGATCTGGTGGACCCCAGCCATAAACAAACTTTACAACAAGAGGAGAAAGCTACTACAAGATAGAGCAAAATCCCTAAAAGGGAAGACATCTCTGATCAATACTAGTAAAAAACTATGATCACTCATAAAATCATCCAAGGCCAACTTTGAGAGAAAAATCGCCAAGGACTCAAAAGACAATCATAAGGCCTTCTTTAGCTATGTTAGAAATCTGGGTGGAAACTCCCAGATATGCTCAGAATTAGTAGAAAATGATACAAAAATCACTGAACCCACAGACATTGCAAACATACTGGCAGACAAGTTCAGTGAAAATTTCTCCCCTCCCTCCCCCCAAAAGGAGAAATATCTATCCCAGCAGAGTGTAGCCTCCCAATCATCTCAAATGCCCAGGTGAGAGCTGCTCTCTCTAAAGCTAAAAACACAGCATCAATGGGACCGGATAGTGTCCCTGGCTGTGTGCTACACAAACTCAATGAGGAACTAAACCCACACATAAGGCTGCTGTTTAATCTTAGCCTTACCACAGGATACGTACCCAAAGAGTGGCGTACGGCAACTGTGGTCCCACTCCACAAAGGCGGTGCTTCTACGGACCCTGGTAATTACCGCCCCATAAGCTTAACAAGCCTGGTCTGCAAAGCTATGGAGAGGATCATAATGGAACTCATAAATAAAGACATAGGGGACCTACAGACATTAGATCCTACCCAATTCGGCTTTGTCAAGGGCAGATCATGCCTCTTGAACTTGGTCGACTTTTTTGAAACAGTCACCAAGGCCATTGATGAGGGTAAGGCAGTTCACACAGCCTACCTTGACCTTGCAAAAGCTTTCGACACAATACCCCACTTGGGTATCATAGAAAATCTCACCAGCTTAAATGTAAACCCATATGTCACAAGATGTGTTGCAAACTGGCTCAAGGACAGAACCCACAGGGTTAGAGTTGCTGGTGCCATGTCAGACTCCAAGCCGGTCACAAGCGGTGTCCCACAGGTCTCAGTCCTGGGCCCCCTCTTGTTCGGCATCTACTTTTCAGAAGTGCAGGCAAACATAGGAGGATTGTGGCTGACAAAGTTTGCAGATGACTGCAAACTGGGCGCCATAGTTGAAAATCCTTCAGAGAGGTCTCATAGAAACGGATAACTGGTGCCAGAGCCATGGCCTTAAGCTAAATGCCAAAAAATGTATAGTCATACCCTTTGGTAAAAACAAGGTAACCCCAAGTTACCACATAGGTGGCAATCCATTAAGCACAGAAGAGGTTATCAGGGACCTGGGGACCCAAGTTGACAGTAACCTTTCTTTTGACACTCACATTGCCAAAGTGGTTAGGAGGACCTTCTACATTGCCCACCTGATTATGAAGGGATTCACATCCAGATCAAGGGAGGTCATTGCTCCCCTGTACTCTTCACTTATCAGACCAATGATTGAGTACAATGCCCCATTCGGAATGTATCTTACCCGACACCTGCAGCAATTGGAAAGACCCCAAAAGTTCCTCACCAAAAGGATAAAGGGGCTCAAAAATATGCCATATGCTGCCCGACTGAAGGAACTCCAGCTCTATTCAGTCGCATACTGTCTGCTCAGAGGTGACCTGTGCCTGACATACAAGGCCATGTCCATCCCGGAATTAATGGACATGCTCCACCTCAAAAAATCCAAATCCACCAGAGCCACAAGAGCAAGAGACTTAAACCTCAACACGGATATAAATAGGACGTGCAGGAGGGACAGATTCATCACCCAGAGACTCCCTATGCTGTGGAACAGAATCCCGGTCCATGTGAGACAGAGCACCTCGCTGGCTCTGTTCAAGAGGAATCTTGACCAGTGGATGGGAGATCGTAGGTTTACCCCGGGGATCATCTCTGTATCACTGCTGGACAGAGGCACGGCAAACTAATGGGTATAGTATTCTTCAACCTAAGGGGTGGTGAAAGCCACACAACTCTGGCTAGGCTTATAAATGCCCTAGGGCAGATAGCCTAGTATGAACCTATGAACCTATGAACCTATGAATCATTGATTCCAGGTCCTTAGAATGCTGACACCATAGGCTTTTTAGATACTATTGTAGTTTTCTCATATGCAGTCTTGCATATGGAATTACTTGGACACAAGAGGCCATGAACCCCAGGGCTTGCAGTATTTTCCTTGCAGATAGCTGGGTCTTTGTGGCTAGTAGTTTGAAGTAGGCTGTTAAACTTGTTTCTTTGGCATGAGGTAGGCCATCTGGGAAGTTGTGTTCAAGCTTGCGCCCAGGAATACAATTTGTTGGCAGGGTACTAGGTAAGATTTCTTTTCATTTATGGTGTACCCCAGTGAAGTTAGCAGTTTCTTTACAAATGCCAGATGATTTAATAGTATGTCCTGGCCTTCTGCCTGAATTAGGCAATTGTACGTGTATGGCTATATTTGAATATTTATTTGCCTGCAGAGTGCAATGACTGGAGCTGGGCACTTTGTGAAAACGCTGGGTGCAGTAGATAAGCCAAAGGGCAGTGCAGAGAACTGATAGTGCATGTAGCCTGCTCTGAAGCATAGGTACTTTCTGCAAGATTCCCTTATTGGAATATGCAGGTAAGCTTCCTTTAAGTCCAATGTTGCCAACCAGGCATTTTTGCCTATAGCATGGGAAGCAGCCGATGAAGAGTTAGCATTCTGAATTTTGGGATTACCAAAAAGGTGTTTAGAATAGAGAGGTCCAAGATAGGATGCCAGGAGCTGCCTTTTCTGGGTACCAGGAAAAGTCTTGAGTAAAAACCATGTCCCCATTCCTCTGCTGGGATAGGTTGAATAGCCTTGATACTTAGAAGAGAGAGAACCTGCTGTTGAGCCTCTGCTCACTGATTTGGGGGGGTCTATATTACGAAAGCGAAAAACCCTATGCGCGAATACCAAAACATCGACCCCTATACCACGAACCGTGAAAATCCCAAAAGCACTAAGCAGAAAAAAAAAAATTGAACTGTCATAGTCGGCCAACTCCACCACTAGCTATATACTACCTACCCAAATAAAATAAATAAACCACATACATACACTAACCAAACTCTACTTCTAACCTAAAGTAAGCACAAAACCCTACTTCTAACCTTACACTAAACCCCACATACACAACTAACTATGCACTATCCTTAACCCCTCACTAACCCTAAGGTCTGCAACTACCGCACACGTCCCATACAAACATACACCCAAACAAAACAAATAATCCACCTACATACATTTAACAAAACCCTACCTCCAACACTACTAAACCTCACATAAAAAACTATCTATGCACTATCCTTAACCCCTCCCTAACCCTAAGGTCCATAACTACCGCATATTTTCCCTACGAAAATATACACAAACAAAATAAATATCCTACATACATACAAAACCCTACCTCTAACCCTACACTAAATCTAACATACATTAAGCACTTACCTTAACCCGCACCCTATCCTAAACTCAGTAACTATCCAACACTTACCTTATGCAGCTAATTCACAAACGGGCCAAGCATGGAAATTCAATATTTCCATTTTTGCAGTTTCTGACTTTCCACTTTGCGCTATACGGTTCAATGTTTATGTATTCACTTAAACGTCTTTTTGCTTTCATAATATAGACCTGATTTGAGGGTAGGTCTGGCCAACCGCTTGGGGTTGGTAAGGTGTGGAAGTTGAATCTGTATCCTTGGGAGACTATATTTTAAACCCATTTGTCTTGGGTAATGAGTTCCCTTTTTTTTTGCATGCAGGGCGATCTTTCCCCCTAAGGGAGCAGGCAGTTGCGCAAGGCTTGGAAGAGTTAAGGTTAAGTCATTGTGACAGTTTACCATAGGGGGGTGCCTTACTACTTCCAACTTTGGAAGTGGGAGCCCCCCACTGCTTAGGCCTATGAGTACCTTGAGACTGTAGCCTAGGTGGTCTACTATTCCTGGGTTTGGACTGAGAAGGCCTGGAAGAGGCAGGAAAGGACCAATTCTTAGAAGGCCAATGCCTACTAAATCTGGCAGGCTATACTTGCAGGAAATCTTTAACATTTTGCATAGATTTAGCTTTTTCCTCCATCTTTTTAAGTACTTCTTCTGCTTTGTTGCCACACAGGCAGTCTTGGTTTAAAGCAGCATCCAGTAATTTAGCTTTAACATGATCTGGCTAATTTTGCTCCTTAAGCCAAGCATGCCTTCTAAGAACAGACCAAGTGACAGCAGCCCTGCAAGATGCTTCTAAAGAGTCAAAACCACATTGCAAAGTATGTTTACCAACTTGTTCAGCAGAATGCATTAAATCTTGTATTTTTTTATTTTCAGCACAGTCAGGAATCAACATCATTTTCTGTTTAAGTAATTCAGTAATATGCTGCTGATACTTTAACATAGAAACTGGCAGTTTAAGGCCCTAATGGTCAAAGTAGCAGAAGTGTATACCTTCTTACCCCATCTATCCAGGGCCCTGGAATCTCTATCAGAGGGGGTAGGATTTTTGGCAGTAATAGCCTTAATGCCTTTGGGTCCCTGTGAAATGGTCTCTGGGTCCACAGTAGGATTCTTAAAGAGGAACTTGTGAGAGTCAGGTACTCTGTAATACCGGTCAGGTTTCCTGGGAGCCAGAGGTAAAGTGTCTGGGGCCAGGCTAGATTCCAAGAAGGCATCATCTACAATGTTCAGTACAGGAGGGATAGCTAAAGGCCTGTGGTGAGGTAGGAGTAAGAATTCCCTATGCCTCTTTTTGGAATCAGAGTAATCCTGGCTTTCCCAGTGGAAATGCTCCCTATGAGTGTGCAAAGTTTCACCAAAAGAAAAATCTTCTGGAGGGGAAGCAGAGGGAATGGAGTCCTCTGCATCAGAATCCTCATAGATAGATAAGGGCAAATCCTGATCATCAGAAGAAACAGAAATTTCAGAATCCTGATCAGAAGAATCAGAAGGAAAATCAGTTTTAGGTCTCTTAGAGGGAGAAGGCTGGCTTCTCCTAATTAGAGTAAAAAGGTCTTCAGCCATTCTTATCATTTGTTTTTAGGCATATGGGCCTGACCATGCGGTTTGGATGTCGGTTTTCTAGGCTTGGGTCAAGTTTTAGGCTTTACAGAAGAAGATGGCATTGGTTTGAAATGTAAGTCAGTAGGCCTGAATACACACTCAGAAGCCAGTGCCTGCACAGCGGCTCTGGACCCATCCAAGGTAGAGACATCCGCAGGTTCCATAGTCGAAGAAGCATCTCGCAGCATATCAGACTCCAAATGGGTCTCAGTAGAGGCCTGTGAATCTGAAGTAGCGGGTATCAGGTGCTGCAAAAGCTCCTCACTGAGTACCGGTGAACTGGCGACCAGATTAACAGAAGCGTCATTGGCAGCTTTGGACCTATGCGGTCTGTCTCTGTCTTTATCTTTACATTTTTTCAGACTGTCAGTAGTCTGTCTCTGTCTTTATCTTTATGCTTTTTCGGAATATCGGTAGTCGGATGGCTTACTGAAGCCATTTCTGGATAATTAAACCGAGTACCGAAATAGTTTGATGCAAAAATGAACCGACGACGAATAGTTCGAGGATTGACTAAGGCACAAAACCAACAGCGAGGGACATCGTGGTCTGGGCCTAAGCAAGGAATGCAGTATGAATGAAAATCTTTATGAGGGATTTGCTTTCCACAAGTAATACAATTGTTAACTTTTACTGACATTGGTTTAGAGCAAGAAAAAGGATCCCCAACAGGGTACTTAGCTTTTTTGAAGACTTCGGTTCTGAAACTTGAAAACGAAAATTTCAGGAGTCGGCCAACCGGCACTTGCAAACTGCATCTGATGTAATGGCGTTGGCTGCATGCTTTATACCCCCAACTACCTGAGGTCATGGAAGAAGAGACAGCATCCGACACAGGACCCAAGACTTTGATAATCAGGCTGGCTGAGGGCAACCTGCAGGCAGATAACCCAAATGTAATGACTGCAACAGTGAAACACGAAGAACATCCTCAAGATTGCGTATTTGTAGTTATATACTTCCTCCTTGGTCTGATCTAAAAGATGCTCCATTATCAAATCCCATTTCTTTTTGTTGATGGATCCTGTGTTTGAAGAAAAGATGGAACTTTAATAGCAGCCTTTTCTGTGTGTATCCAGGACAGTGTTTTAATGATGGGACAATTGAATGGAAATGTGCCTGCTCAAACAGCTGAACTTGTAGCTACTACTGAAGCTCATAAATTAGCAAAGGACAAAACAGTGACAATTTTTACAGATTCACATTATGCATACATTGTAGTTCATGATTTTGGGACACTTTGGAGAGAGCAGGGGGTATTTCACCTCAGCAGGGACAGTCATTAAAAAAGCTGTCTTTGTTCAAGAATTATTAAATACATTACTGTTACCAATGGAGGTTGCAGAGGTGAAGTGTGCTATACATAAAACTTATGATTCTTATATTTCAAGGGGAAACTGTTTTGCAGCTATGGAGGTCAGACAAGCTTCACTGTCTTATTCTGTTCAGGCATAATTTTTCAGGAACTTCATAAAACTAATGCACCTGTCTTTTTACAGGAATTGTTTTCCTTCCAAGAGAAAGCTAATGATTCTGAAAGGATGAGGTGAATCTGTGATGGCTACAGCCATTCTCTGGATTTACTGTGGCACTACCAAAATGGGCAGTTGGTAGCACCACAAAATTTTCTAAATCATTTGGTTAAAGCTTACCATTTGCCTTTTCATTTGGAGGAAAAATGCATTGATATAACAAATTTTGAATGACTGGCGTGCCTCTCACATTTCAGAAGTCACTCAGCCTTTTGTAAATAAATGCACAATTTGTTTAGATTATAATATATCAGAAAGTGTACCAGCACCCATACAGTCCATTAAAGAAGCAGAGAGGGCCATTGATCTCCCACAGTTAAAATATGGTCTTGTAATTGTGGATGCCTTTTCTGGAAGGATAAAGCATAACCTTGTGCCAAGATCAGTGCTATAATAGTAGCTAAGGAATTGCTTTTTGAGATGATACCCCGATTTGGTGTACCTTGCAGTATCCGATATGATTAGGGCATACAATTTTGCAAACCAAGAAATACAACAAATCAGTAGGACACAAATCACAAACACCTGGTATGCTAGAGTGAGCAAGTCATACAAAATAATGTTAGCAAAAGTATGTTAGAAAACTGGCTTTAAGTGGCCACCAGAGCCTTTGCCCTTAGTCCTGTTTAGTGTGCAGAGGGCAGTGAGTACTACTAGAAAGTTATCCTCCCATAAAATTCTTATAGGACAACTTATGAGAATGCCTGCCACACAGTGACTAAAGAATTTAGAGTTACAAAATGTAGATGAATCTGTTTTTTCTTTATTGCAACTCTCTGCTCTATTTTACAGCACCAGCATAACACTGCATTGCATGCCAAACAGCAACCAGCACTGACTGGCCATCATTACCTGCAACTAGATGATAACATATTTGTCCAGTCTTTCTCCAGATGAAATGCCTTGTGTCCATGATGGAAAGGACCATACTGGTTTTGATTACCATATCCATTGCTGTCAGATACAACAGACTTCAAACTTGGATCCTCAGATACAACGGACTTTCAACCTGGATACATGTGTCACACGTCAAGAAGGCTCTCCCTCACGATGAGTTTAAATGACATGCCATCAATGTCACCCCTTTCAACAATACAAAGCCAATTGCAGATCTGGAAATTAAGTTTAAGGACTCTTCAACAATGTCCTTATGGTCATGCCTAAAAGGTAAATCCAGTGATTCAATCCCGTCGTATCAATGTCACCCCTTTCAACAATACAAAGTGAATCGCAAATCTGGAAATGAAGTTTAAGGACTTTTCAACAATGTCCTTATGGTCATGCCTAAAAGGTAAATCCAGTGATTCAATACCATCACATCAATGTCACCCCTTTCAACAATACAAAGAGAATCGCAGATCTGGAAATGAAGTTTAAAGACTTTTCAACAATGTCATTATGGTCATGTCTAAAAGGTAAATCCAATGATTCAATACCATCATCTTGGTCAGAGATAAGTTTAGTGATTCGTCTTCTTTTTCTTCAACATCAACAATACTTTCATGAACAGAATCAAGAACAAAGGATTGAAATACATTGTATTTTATGAACAATGAACTAGACAATGTATTAAATGATAGAGCATCCCTTGTGGAATCACAAACAATACAAGCTTTAAAATGAAGCATGTTTGGAAATTGCTTTTAAGTGGTCTACAAAAGAATGATTCACCATCTATGTTGGCAGTTTCTTCAGCACTCCCCTTCAGCCCCAATCTGCTTGATTTGGACTTATTAATGGGACAGTGATTGCCATTTTTGTTAATGTTCTACTGTATTTATTTCTGTCATCTACAGCTGTAAGTATATTATCTCGAGCCATTGGAACTGTAAGTACTAAACATTTTCTTGTTAGAGATAAGTATATTATAAAATACAGAGGTTTGGTTTGAGCTGAGATGAGACTCCTGGACTGGCATCCTAAATTCAACACTTTCTCTGCTGCCTTTTATGCCTCTGCACAAAGCCTGAATATTAGTGATTGTTGGGTATGTGCATATATTCCTACTGCACATGATGGGGTATTCCATTAACTACAAATAGCAGTCACTGATATAGAAGGCAGGTCAGCATTTTGTACTATTTTATTGACTAAGAATCAAAGTCCTAAACATAATTCCACCCATTTTCAGTAATTCTGCTGCAGTTATCAATTACTATTGTAGGACACACACATATGTTAAAAATAGAACACTTTTAGTTGAATGGAGTATTTGCAATTTTACTCAAAAAATATTTTTATTTATTTATTTATTTAATTAATTAATTAATTAATTAATTAATTAATTACATACATTTGTTAACCGGGTAGTGTCTGACTGGGCAAGTAGCCCATTTTTAGCGGAGACCTGGGGAGAAAAGTTGCAGTGCAGTACACAGATAATAGTCCAAGTCATTGGGAACAAGATTATTAAAATATGCAAATTTGACAAAATACATTATAATGAAATAAAATGTAATCATGTACAATTACATTATAAGGAAAATAAAATGTAATCATGTACACCAATATTAGAAAAAAATGCAATTAACAACATACATAAGAGCAATTAATGAGAAAAAGATTATACTATAATGTAATACACTGATATGCAGATTTTAACAGAGGATATGTAGTAAGACAGTTTGAAAAAAGGAAAAATCAGAGTACAAACACTAGCTGCTTAAAGGTGCTGTGAGAAGGAAGTTGAAAAATAACAGGAGAGGGGAAACTAGCCAGGAGCCAAACAGGGGCACATACGATGGAACTGGAGGTTAGGGTATGACAGCATTGTACAAATTTTATTACATTTGTGGAGATCAAGCATATCCCTGGTTACCAACATAGTAGTTGGGTTATTTTTATATATGTCATGCTACTCCAGTTATAGAACATACAAAGAGTTTGCCTAGTGGAAAAATTCATAATGCCCATCATAAAAGGGAAACCAAAGACATTCCAAACCAAGTTAGCAAAACAGAACCTTCTTGGGTTATCATTATGCTATGGAAATGATTGCGTTTAACTCATCACAACCGGCTGATGCCTGTAGGTGACGCTGCAGTTACATCCTACTGATGCCTGTAGGCGTGGAATATTGTTTGTTCATATTCACATTAATAATTTCAAAATCACACTACATACAAAGTATTAAAGGATTTCACCTTAAAACATACACAATGGCAAACACAACTGTGTTGGTATTTGACCTCTGTTTAGTGCAGTTAAAGAAATATTAATTCTTGTTTATATAATATTTATTTATATGTCATAAATGTCATATATTTCTAAATATCTTGAAACCATGTAGCACAGACAAAACTGCTTAGCCTCATAAGAAAGCTCTCCGCAGGCTAAACAAAATGATGCTAAAAGTATTTGTGTAACTTGAGTGGCTGCTGAGATATTGTACGTTGTTTACAAGATGCTGCAAACATAATAGTTGCTATGCTTACTGTGACTTATAAAATCTAGCTTAAGACCTAGAACCTAAGGAATACTACTACTATATAAAATAGTTTGTGCTGGAGAGTTTGTATTTGTGCTTTATTAAACCGTATCTTGGTGAAACAGCAGTATCCAGCAGCGTTTTTTCGTTTGGAGTTTCTATTGATCTTTACGTCTCTTGGGTTTTGGTATAGCATTGACCTCTTCTTTTCTTATGGATCTTGATGATGGAGTTATTTCTGGAGCAGGAATTGTACCTGCTAATGGACCAGTCAAATCCATATGGGAGTTAAGAAAACTGTGTAAATTGCAGGATGTATGGATAGGTGATAGTGTGTGGTAGGAGGAGTGTGGAGGGATGCGGTTGTAGGTAATAGAAATTAATGGGAGGAGTAAAGCATAGTAAGATTTGTAGAACTGATAGGTAAGTGTAGTTATTGACTGGTGGATATAGGAAAGTGGACATGAACAAGGATGAATCTATATGGTGAGGAATCTGTTAACAGGGTAGAATAGATATGGTAAGGAAGGGTAACAAGGAAAGAAGTGCCTTAAGTACAGCCATGATAGGGTCAAGCCCACCTACTCCAGACTGACACCACTGGTAACATTAGGCAGAGCTTCAAAGCAGGGTCACAACACACAGTTATTTTGAGGCCAGAGTTTTTATGAATACTGAGGTGTCTTAGGCATACTTTCCATGCCAGGTTCCCTTCTTACAGGACCCCATTTATTTCTTATTCTACTGCTGTACCCTAGACACACTCCTGTTTGTCTCTCAGTTGTAAGGCATAGTGAGTTACTATTGAGTTTTGCT
Organism: Protopterus annectens; assembly: GCF_019279795.1. Classification (NCBI taxonomy): domain Eukaryota; kingdom Metazoa; phylum Chordata; order Ceratodontiformes; family Protopteridae; genus Protopterus; species Protopterus annectens. Next base: position 19,619 of record NC_056750.1, read on the forward strand.
TGATGCCTGTCCCCTGTTTGCATACATCACTCCTAACTCCCCATCTACTTTCCCCTATCTGGGCTGGCCTAATTCTATCTCCTTTAGCATCCTCATACTGTTACTTTTTTTATACTGCCCGTTTCTATCTCCTGCTATGACCTTGTCTGTTTTTTTGTGTTAATACTTCCAACTTTATGCTGTAAGTTCTTAACACCACCATTGCTACTGTTCTGTCCTTGTCTATTAAGACATTATATTCTGACTGATTCTTTCCCCGCAGAACTCAGTTTGGGCTACATAATTGTTATTGCAGGAGAGTAGTTCTTGATTAAGGAACACATGTAGTCTTGCAGTCCCTACTGGGACATTCATTCTTCTTCCTCTCTGAATTCACTCTTTGACCTTCCACTTCTGTTTTTGTTAGTTGCACTTGGGCATATTGCTATGCCACCATATTAGATTGATGGACATTAAGGTACACAGTGTTTATTCCTTTTAAGTATAAATTCTCTTTAAATCTTGAACCATTATATCACACTTTTTTTCTTAATATTTTCTCTCTCCTTTTTTAACCTTGTTTGTGTAACACCAAAGCTGCTTTGGAATATGAGTCTGTCTCTCCAGCAAGTTCTGTTAGTGTCACAAATAAGGTTCAGGTCCATGGAACACAACCATTTTATAATTTTTCTTGCAAAATATGTAACACTCATCTGGGTTGGATCAGAGAATGCCTTATAGGTCAGGTATAATTCACCTTTCAGTAAACAATATCACATGGAGTAAAGGGATAGGGCCTGTAGTCAGTCTGCATAGGACATGTGACTTATTTAGTGAGAAACCTCTGGTGCCACTTCACTTGGTACAAATGCCTGGCTAGGTACATGCAAAAGAAGCATTGTACTCGAGTATGGGCCTGATGAGGACTAAATACAACAGCACTATGACTTCATTTGATCTTGATGCCATGCCTTTACTTATAAGTTGAGGCACACAGAAGAATTTCCTCACTAATGTAGCTATCTTGTGGTCAAAGTTTAGGTTACTCTTTATCTGTGTTCCAAGGTCCCTCACCACTGGGTCTACTTTTAGGGGTGTCTAAATTAATGCACTACCTTTCAAAAATCTGACACTGTGGTGATATCCACCCCAACCCAGGCCCCAAAAACTCACTAATTAATCAAAATAGCAAAGAACCACCCATAACAAATTGTGAAGTAACTGACCTTCCTTCATCTATAACCTCAACCTATGGCTTTTCCTTGCTGTAATATCCTATCATTAAATAGCCACCAATCCGTACTAATACAACTAACACATCAAAACCCCACCCCATCATTTTCCCATTTATCTTTCAAAAAAATTGAATATTGCCACCATTTACCTCTGTAGAATTTATAACAAAATTACGTAGCTACATGACTGGATGTTATTGTATAACCCTGAAGTTCTTGCCATCACAGAAACATGGCTTAAGCCTAACATTAAAGATTATGAAGTACTCCCTACTAGCTACAATATTATCAGAGCTGATAGGCCCCACAAGAAAGCATTAATTTACCAAGCTTCATACAATCTCTCCTCCTATTCTCACATCCCAAAATGTCAAAATGCTGAAAAGCTTAACAATAAAAAAAAAGACTGTATCCTGCCTAGAAATAATATAACATATTTAGAAAAATGCCTCTCCTGGATAACAAACTATACATTTTATTACAAAATCATACTAGGAAATGTAAATATTTGACTGGCAAAACCTTACATTAGACTTTTCCTCAGCAAGTATAAACCTTTACGGTTGCACGCAACTTATCAAAACACACAGTAAAGGTACAATTCTTGACTGGATGCTGTTCTCTGACCCTAGTAAATTTACAGACCCAGGAACCCATTCAAACTCACTTAATGACCACTTTCCAAGCTTACAACCATAGAAATACCGCCCACCAACCTAACACTCACCAACTTAACCTTAAACCTTTCTAAATTCAATATAGACTCCTTCATCTGTACATTGAAATTCTTTACTTCGTCTGTCCTAAACATTTTGCAATACATTTAAAACATAACAGTCACACCACACCCTGCAAAAAAAAGAGTGAAAATTAACCATGCAGCATGGCTCACTACCCAGAAAAAATGCTACGTCTAACACAGACAAAGCTTGGGAATAACGGCTTAAACATAAAACTCCCTATAACCTGCAACTTTACAGAAAACTGTGCAGTCAGTTAAAAAAAAACAAGTTAACCTAGCTAAAAAGCAATATTATAGCCATGTACAACTTCAACACAAAGATGACACCCAAAAATTCTGGACATGAATATGCAACCTCTTGCACTCGGACTTAAACAATGATCCAAACACTTTTCATAATAGTTCTCCACTAGAAATAGCAACCTTACTCAACACCTACTTCTGAAAACATTACTTCCCTAACTAAAAGCACTTTGTCCATGTCCAGTGCGTCTACAACCCCCTCAGTAATACCCAGTCCTAGAAATTCAGAAAACAATAGGTTAGACTAACACCAGCATTCTCCATACACCATACAAACAACCATTTTCTTTACTCCCTACCCCCAGCTTCCCCATGTAAACCAAATTTAACCTCTATATCTACTGCTAGCAACTTTGACTTAGGAACCATCTCCACATCAGTAACAAAAACTTTTAGCTGCTGATGCCATAGCATACTCAAGTCTCCATGCTTATCAACAGAACATTTGAATCATAGGTACCCTCACTACAGAAAAAATCTAGAATAATATCTGAATTCTAGATACCCCCACTATGGAAAAAATCCTATATTATCTCTCTTTATAAAGGTGGCATCTCGGCTAATGTCTCTAGCTTTCAGCCTTTTGTAATATTACCACCTTTCAAAAATTCTTGAAAGATGCATTCATAAGCAACTCCTACACTATCTTCTACAAGAACAGCTTTTAACATCAACCCAACATGGCTTCCCCCCAACCCACAGTACTACTTCCCTCCTATCACTCACTGACACCATAAACAAAAACAGGGACTTGGGCAAACTTGTTTCCTCCTTACTATTTGACATGTCAAAAGCTTTGTATACGGTTTCTCACCATAAACTCCTGTGTAAACTGTCTCAACTTGGATTAGCCCCTTCTTCATTACTGTGGTTCAATAGCTATTTAACTGACAGACTCCAGTCTGTAAAATGGCAGAATACATTCTCTCCATAGCTATACGTCTCCAGTAGTGTACCTCAAGGCTCTGTTTTTGGTCCCTCTCTCCTTTAATATCTATATTAATGAACTCTATCTCCATAGGTCCAACCTCTCTAATACAATATGCTGATGAGTCTACGCTTATATGTGCATCTAATAGCTTGCCTTAACTTCTCCATATCACATAAGAAGCTTTTTTCCTCAGCTGAGAAATGGATCTATAATGCACAGCTATTACTCAACCCTAAAAAAAAAGTTACTGTTATTGTTTCCCAAACCACATTTGCCTGATAAAGCAAATTTCAAAATCTTTTCACTGAACAAAACTGAAACTGAAGTACGGTCCCATACAAAACTTTTTGGAGTAATTATAGATGATAACATTTGGCCTGCATGTTGAAAATAACATAAATAACACTCACCAAAAATTAGAAATGCTCTACAGGCATAAAAGCTTTTTTAGCAACACTACCAAAACCACTCTTGCTGCTACCTACCTTCTCACATCATTCTTGTATGGTGCACCCATTATAAGCAACCTTCAGGCTACAGTTAAGATAAGCAGCAGATATGGTATAATAAGACTGCAGAATTTGCCACCAACAAACAATACCGCAGCCATGTCTGTATTGCCCTTAAAGCTTTGAATTGTCTCAAAGTGCCTCAGATTACATGCAGCTTATCTCCACACACATTATTAAAAAAGCAGATGACTGTCCTGCTTTTACTCCCGTTCTCCATTTTGTCACCCTTCTAGACTTCTTTGATCTAATGAACAAATTCTCAGCATACATAAACTCTCCACATCCTCTTGCCAAACTCTCTACACATACTCTGTTTCTAAAAAATGGAATTCTATCCCTTTGCAAATTAGATCTACCTCTAACCTCTCCAAATTGAAACTACTACTAAAAACTATCTAAATAAAACCTGGCCTTGCGCCTCCACTACCTCAGTCTGAACTAGCCCCTCCCTCCTTCTGCCACTAGCAAAGCCAGTAACAGAACTAGGCTACCAAGGCAGTCAGCTAGGACCCACTGGCTGGGAGGGGGCCCCACAGGCAGGAAGAGGGCCCGCTGGCCAAGAGATTAATTAAAAAAAAAATCCATATTTTTTAAGGGCATTCTTCTTTAAGAATGCCCTTTGCATCTGGTTGTACAGACACAACAGGTGTGTGCAACCTGTGTGACCTGTTGTTTACATCTTCATCTTACACAGAATTTGAATACTGAAGACGTTTCGATTGTGGACCTGTAAGGAAGATTGTGAGCATAACTCTCAACCTGAAAACATGAAATATCTGGACAAAGGCCCATGAAAAAGAGGTACAAACCTGTATGCTGATTAACATAAAATTTGCATACATAATTATGCAACCCCATCCACTCCAATGGAATTGTGGGATACCAACTTTTAAGCATAAACTGAACAGGCAACCAAAACATGGCCCCCAGCCCAGACCCCATAGTAAATGGTAACCATTTTTTTTTAAATGTGTAGCAATGATGTTCACTGGGAAGGGAGAAGATGATGAACCTTAGGATTTTGATATTGGTGACATGCAGTATGTGGGTTTTCTGGTAAAAGTAGGGCATTTAATGGTAGGCAATATTCTAATCTTAGCAAAAGAATATTACAGTTTGCTAAGACTTCCAAAAGTCATTCTCCATGGCCTACTGATCAGTGGCATAGCTAGAGTTTGTGCCACCTGGGGCTATCTGAATTTACTTTGCCACCCTTCCCCCTCATAAAATCATGGTTGAATGGATCCCCCATACAGAGCCCTCCCCTCTGCAGCCATTCCAATGCCTCATTACTCGGTTATTTCTCCCCATTTACCATAAACACTGTAATGTTCATACTGCTTTACTTCTACAATGATTATTTGGATTTCATTTAAAACTTTTATTTTACATTTTATAACACACACACTAATAGACATCTGTTAAACAAACTAATACTGTCTCACAATGAAAAGAGACTTAGCATTAAAACTTCTCTGCCCTTGAAAGTAAACTCACATTCATTGAAACAGCATTGAAACCCACATTCAAAGAAAATGCATCAGGCCAGTGGCGGATAAAGATTACCTTTTGGCTGTTTTCAAATCATGGGCCCCTTGCACACAAAACATACCTGTTCTTTGATACACCTTCCTGATTCCTTGTATAATACAGCACACTTGTTAGAGCATGTTTTAATGTTATTGTTTTGAACACTTTTCTAGTAAGCAATGAAACAAAATGCATGAACCAATAATGACAAAACTGCCCAATCAGAACATTTCCATCATAAAAGTCTACTCAGACTTCTACAATCCACCAGTATCAGTAAATATGCACAATCTCTGCAGAAGTAAAAGTCATCTAAATAATTCTACATTAAAGAGATCTGTAACTAATGAAGAGGTTGCTGCTAGAAAACAACTTTACATTTCATTGTTTCATCTACATATAAAGTGCCTGTTGCCCTTGAGGAATAAATTGCCTGTGTTACATTAAAAAAATGATAAGCTAATAAGCTTGCAGTAAGGAATGGATGGCAAACTGATAATAGGTTCATAGTTACTTGGTATCTCCACCAAAGAGGATATTCTTGCTGCTAGCTGTCATTACCAAAAGTCATGGGTTTTCTAGTGTCACCATAAATGTTCATAAATCTTTCAGTGCAAATTTCTCTTCTAAGGATGGAAGTGAAGAGATGGACAAGTAATACTACGGCTGCCCGGAGTGATGTTGGCAAGGTAGGTTCAGACTTTTACATAGATCCAGAAAGCTGGACAGAGTCAAGAAAAGAAAAAATAACTGCCTGAGAAGAAGCTGTCTTTGCTGGGATGGGGGTTAACTTCGGACTCCTGTCATATTTTTACCCAGTCCATAAACCATTGGGACCAGTCCAGCTTGGACTCTGCAGTCTGGGCTGGCTGTTGCTGCCATACCTCTCAACCTTTTTAGTGTAAGTAATCTTGACAAAGCCTAAAGTAATGGGGAGACAAAAGCCCAAAAATAGGAAGAGATTTTACTGCTCTTATAAACTTAGAAAGTTGCTAGAATAACAATAATTGTGTTAGCATGCATTTTCTTTTTTTTTTTAAACAAGTTTATTATTTTTAACATACAAGTAAATATCATAACAATTTTATACAAGTAATTGAAATAGAAATGGTTATAACATTCAATAAAATAACCAAAGTATTTACAAAGACATCCACTACAATCAAATCAATTAATTAAACTAAAATACCATGCTATTGAAGTTAAGATTTTTTTAACAAATTTTGTAAGGTATCCCATATAACATAATAAGATGTTTTTCTAGTAGTTCTTGATTTTATTGTCATCAATTCCATATGGCACACTACAGTCATAACATTTTTAAATTCATTAAAAAAGGAGGTGTATCTGAAATCCAATTTCTGGTTATTATTTTTCTAGCCACTGCTAGAATAGACCATAACAAGGGAAGCTTAACTTTTTTAACACTTTGAGGTACAGGAGTGTTGAATAATATAAGAGATTTAGAAATAATAAAATTATCTGTAAAAAGAGCCTGCAAAAAATCATTGATTGACTTCCAATATTCTTTCAATTTTATACAGTCATAAAACATATGTGCCCAATCAGCATTAATTTCTACATTACACCTTTTACATAGATTGTCTTTATTATTTATTTTATTCATCATCAAAGGTGTATAAAAGGATCTATGTAAAAATTTCCAAGTAAAAAGTCTCCAGATAATGGAAGAAGTACTTTTATAGGCAGATTCCAATATATATTGTTTATCTTGTTGATTTGGTAATTCACCATTAATGGAAGTGAAATAATTCCAATAGGTATCTACTCTGTAATGAGTTTCTTCTCTAATAATTTTATGTATGTATGAAAGTTTACCTTTATCAGAAACTTTATGTTGTAAATTTAATATCAAGTAATCAATCAGTGTTGGAATAGATTCTTTAACTGTTATAGACATTAAATCAATTTTATTAATGAGATGTTGTCTAAAGGTCTGAACTTCTAACCAACAAGTTTCTCTCAGATCAAATTCTTGTTTTAAAAGATCTAAATTTTTAACTTTATTATCAGATAGCAACTGATACCAGTACTTTAGATCATTGTCTGTGACTGAATGAGTTCCTTCAGAAGTAGATGACAAAAGCATACCACGTGTATACTTTATAGGGAATATTATAAAATTCCATCCCTTATACTTAGGATGCATGAATATAAAATTACGATAACTAATAATAATGTTTAATGGATAACTAACTATATATTTTGGTGTAATAGGTGAAGTGCAAAATTCTTTTAGTAACCATAGCATGGAGTTATTTACAATCATATTTTTATGTGTTAAAGAGATTTTCATGACGTGAACACTAATAAGTTCCCAGTAATCTTTCCATTTTGCAACATATGACTGATCTATTAACAAAGTAATAACTTTTATAGTAGAAGAGATAGTATATAAGTTAAAGTCTGGAAAAGAAATGCCCCCTTGAGACCAGCTATTGGTATGTTTCTTTAATGCAATCCTAGGTCTATTAGGTGCCCATAGGAAGTTTAACATTAATGTATTCAATTTCTTGATAATTATTTTTGTAGGTGGGAGTATTATTGATTGTATTAAATATAATATCTTGGGGAATATTATCATTTTAATAATTGTAAGTCTCTCTTCCATAGTAAAAAACATATTATTCCAGGTATTGAAAAGATTTGTATATTAAGATGACAGGTATTATAATTATTATGTATAATAGATTTGATATCTTTAGTTAATATTATACCTAGATAAGTTATCTGACCTGAATTGGGTATATATTTACTAAAATCACTTATGAGAAAATTTTTTCGTGTATATATAGGTAGTATTTTAGTTTTTTCTTCATTGAATATTAAACCAGAAATATTTTTAAAACTCATCATTTTATCAAATAGGGACTGAGCATGCATTTTCTGAAGGATGTGAAGTCTGAAAGTCAAGTATCTGCCATTACTTGGGCATTTCAATCCTCAAGGAATTGCCAGAAAACCATAAATATTATGCAGAACAGACCAAAAATATAACCCTTAGGCAAAAATCTGGAGAGTTGAGAGGCATGGCCACTGCTTTTTTTTCAGGAAATTTGCATGTATTGGGCAACTCTTTGCTGATGATTAGTCATATTGCTTGACTGCCAAGAGAATCACAGCTTCAGCCTGGTTACTAACGATAGCAGACTTAAAAGCAAAATTGGACATCGGCTCATTTCTTTAACAAATGGTTCTATAGATTTAGAACAGTAGGGATCACAATCTGGTGGCAGCATGGCAATAAAAACGATTTATTTGGAACTGTGATGATGAGGTAATTGGGACAGTTTAATGGAATCAGTAAACAACCACATATCTAGATTGGAGCTTGGAAGACTAGATGTGAGTGTATGGCAAGTACTCAGAATGACACATTCATCAGCAAAACACGCAGCTTAATTCATGTGGTTGGAGTGTGCCATACATACACAAACTGAGAGCAATTTACAGCGATGTTTTACACAGACAGTGTTAAATGGCATCAATAGACAGTGTTGCCGTGCTGGCTCAGACTTCGTAAAAGTGACTGGAGTATTTTGACTTCCTCTACAACACAGCTAAGATGTATACACACTTACTGTAATGTATACATCTGACAGTGTGAAATACTTTAACAGTTAACTATGTGATTGGCTGCTCTACTGTGCAATGTGTAGCAGAAAAAAGTTATTTATTATTTAGTATGCCCACTTGCTGTTGTACTACACTATGTAGAAAATTAAGAATCCAGCATCCATTCATTTAATTCCCCAATACCACTGTGCAGCAGCATTCTACTTCTGTTAGTTCAGGTGAGCCTGGCTGTAATCAAAAAGTTCAACAACTACACTAATAACAGTCACACCATACTACAAACGTATGTAGTAATCTAAGGACTGGGAGGTATCTGAGGTAAACAATGCACACACTACACTAAAAAAGCCAGAGTCCAACACCAAAAAGCAATCATACTCAAGAGACCCAAATGAATAATGAATCGAGAAGTCGCGTGTTTTTTCTTTAATTCTTTTACCTGGATGAACCGAAGAAAATCGAACCATGGCTGGAAATAATTTTTTTCGTCCTCCACCTGTGCTGCGAGTGACCTGCTGTCCTGAACCTTCTGGGTCTGGGTCTGGGACCGGGTACCAGGCTGCAGCATTTAAATGGGAGAATAGCACTTGCTTCAGAGCTCAGCAGCTTCATTAACTTAAATATTAATAAACAGCTCACTGGTCTCTGCTGTGTGCTGCTGTGTTACCTGACCAGTCCTACTAATATAAATCCAAATTCAAACTGTTCAGCCACGTACGAGTATGAACTACTAATGTACGTAGAGGTGAACAGAGAGACAGAGAGAAAGTGTACAGCATTTACAGACACAGTCCGTGCCTGCTCCTCAGGGCCTCAGCCGAAATCCAACAGGCTGCCACTGACATATTCATTTGTCTATTTTCCAAAATTCAGATTTGCTGTTATAGTTAAATATTAAATCTATTTTACTTCATATGAAGGTGTTACCGTATGCTAATTTTCTCCATTATTTTAAATTATAAAATATGTTTTCTTCTAACATTGCCAAATACATTCCTTTGCAGAGCACAGTTATGCAGTTCCTTGTATCCTTTGAAAACAAGTGTGAGTAGTGAACTGTTGTCCCCGATTTGTTACCCACTTTTAATTGCTGTTAAACATTTTGAAAATTAATGGCACAAGTTACAAGAGAGTGTGTATCAACTTGCATTTTAAAGAATAAGAAGTCTGTGACTGTATTTTCTAACAGTATTACGTGACTGTGATTCACACTGTTCTTTCATAAAGCCATGCATTTTACAAGGGACACAGGACAGTCACCAAAATATTTAAGCTAAAATCCTACAGCGGCAGAGCTCTGATATGGTAATTGAAAACAGTTCAACTTAAGAGGAATGGTCACAAATACAACTTATGCAGGAGGGGGTATACCCTTTCCCTTCGTTTGCACACTTAGTTGGAAAGTCCATGATCTCATGGGTAGTTCTGCAAAATGATTTAATATTAATGGATATGGCAGTCTGCCTCACAAAGTTGACATCATCGCACACATCCCACATGAGATGACATCAGAAACAACTTCAAAAAAATTTGCAAATAAACCAGGAAATTCGGGAATTGAAAGGGCCACTTGGGAATTCGTGGCACCCCATTACTTTACCCTCGAAACTGGTAAATACTGAGGAATTCGGTAATGTTGAGAGGTCTGTTTGTGAGTGTGTGTGTGTGTGTGTGTGTGTGTGTGTGTGTGTGTGTGTGTGTGTGTGTGTGTGTGTGTGCACACGTGTGCATTCATGTGTGTGCATGTGTATAAGAGGTAGGTAGGTAAATGTGTGTCTGAGTGTGTAAGATATAGGTAGGTAGGTACATGTGTGTGTGTGTGTGTGTGTGTGTGTGTGTGTGTGTGTGTGTGTGTGTGTGTGTGTGTGTGTGTGTGTGTGTGTGTGTGTGTGTGTGTGTGTGTGTGTATAGAGGGGGTGGGCGATCCATTACCCTGCCTAGGGCTCCATTTGACCATGATCCACCTCTGTCCAGCAACATACTTTGACTATGTTCAAAGAGAAGGAATTAGTAAAATCTATTCCTTGACAAAGGACAAATATATTTTTGCCTAAGCATCTTCATTCCTAAGAGTTTACTCAGTGGGTTTATTGTCAACTCTATGAACTACAGCTTGTGAATACATTACCTATTAATGTTCTTTTTTAACTTGTTACAGCTGTCCAAATTTCTGCACTATGTATAGGTTTCACAGTGTATGATCTGAAGCTGAATTTTTACTTAGTTTATATGTCATTCTTCTGCATTAAACTTTGAAATAACTTTAACTGTAACCATATTATGTCAGTGTGGAACTTTTCTCCCAAGGCCTCCACTGAAAATGGGACATTATCCCAGTCTGGCTTTCCTGGTAAACAAATTTCAGTTAAGTAAATAAAAGTCATACATATTTAATTGTGTATGGACTTAAGAGAGACTGAGTGTAGAGGGTTATAAGCATTATGGGTAAGACAGAGATATTACAGAGGAAGACATGAGAGATAAATACTAATCTGATTACAGCATACGAGAGAAGACTTCAGGGATGAAAGGAAGAGGGAGTTTTGCTCAGGAATGAACTACAGCTACAGCACAGGAGGAGTTGAGTCTGATTAGGACAGGATTTAGTGCAAAGCATTATGGGAGATATAATGGTAGTTGAGAGTGATGCTAAATGTTAGATGGAAGTAGGAAACAGAATAAAAACAGCAATTTCTTGGAGAGAAGTAAAGTTGTTTGGGAAGGTACGGGGAGTGGCCAGTTATAATTGAGCCCAATCAGTCCTTGTTGGACAGTGTGACCTTTTGAGTTTATTCATGTTGTCATTGCTGTTTATGACATCACATGGAACATAGTGAAATGTTAACAATTTCAAAACTCTCACTGTCTATTTTTTTATATAGAATTGAAAATTTTGTTTCAAAAGACATTCATATGAAAATTTCTAGGTCTCATCCTACACATTTATACAAGTACTGTACTGCAAATATTTCATTTACATATGTATGGCAATGTCATTGAAACCAATCTATAAACGCTGCACTATTATGTTAATATCAACATATTTAGCAAAATAATTCTTACAAATTATTGTTTGACAGTCTATACTATTTCCTCAGTGCAGGGGAAAAAAACAGCAAAATAAAATATATTCAGTTTTAGTAAACAAATCTGAAGCAAAATACATTAAAATAAGAATGAATAACAGAAAACAGTAAGATTATTATGCTGTACCTTCTACAATTACATTTCTCTTTAAAACTCATAGAAGTAACCGTCTTTTTTCAAACATTATTTTGATAAAAAAATAGAAAATATCATCAAGGTATTACAGGAATAAAGCTTATTGAAGGCCAGTAAGCTTCAGGTTTAAGAATATAATCTAGCACTTTTATAATAAGATACCATGTATCTTGGAACTAAGGAGAATGTGATATTTTATAAAAAAACAAACAAACAAAAAATGTGATATAGGAGCCAAAGTATGGTGTAAACTATTTTAGCATTTATGTGGGGGAGACATATCAATGGAAGGTGCTATATAAATCAATAAAATAGGTGTGTTCCTCAAAAACAGATGAACCGATCTCATGATAACAGCAGTGCTGATGTAAATGCCATAACATTGAAAAATACAAAAGTAAATCTCAACATTTTACTATAAATATACATGAAGCTGAGGTAGAATGTCCAATGGGTCTTTAAATCTTTCAATCAAGTATTCATACTGTTGTTCAAAGACTTATTCAATAAACCAGTCATGTAGTAATAAATATCCCAAATGATGATAAAGTTATTTCCTGTCATTGCTTCTAATTGCTGCATGGTTTTTAGGTACTGCCAAAAATCTTTTCTTTTTAAGGATAGGAAGACTTCCCATACCATTATCCCACAGATACTCAGGGGACAGGATTTTTGTTGGTTTGTGGTACACAAAGTACTTATTCAGGTAGCTTTCATCATGCCACACAGCCTCGATCCCTTTCTTTTTATCCTCCATCATGGCCTCATGACATGCCTTGGTCAAACGGTAAACCTCTTGAGGTGTACCACCAAAAAATCCACCAGCATAGTAAAAGTCACCTTCATCTGGAGGTATGTAAGCTAGAGACTCACTCCTCCGTTCATAGGTGAATGAATCCCGTGAGGCTCCAAAAAAGGCTGGATGCAATGTTCCAAAGACATCACTCAAAATCTCTACTCCTACGTGGTCACTAAATTGCATGTCGATATCAACACACACAAGGTAGTCCGCTTCTTTTATGAATTTGGTTTTGGTGTAGTTATTTATCATTTCCATTCTTCTCATTGAGACTTCTTGCCACTGAGCATAGTTTCTGACTTCGATTATATGCAGTTTTCTGCCTTCCTTAAGTGGAAGATTTGGTACATCTTTTGGTCGGTCAGTAAAAATGTAGTAATTCACTTTGTGTCCAACCATAAAATACTCCTCTGCAGTTTTTAAAAATTTCTCAGTAAAAACAACATACCTAAAGAAAAAGTAAAACATAATTAATTCCTTTGTTATACATTAACATCTACTATAGCAGTAAATAAATACAGGTATATAATGCAGTTTAACTTTTTGTTTGTTTGTTTGCCCGAAGTTTAGGTTAGAGTTTTCCAGCATAGTCCACAGATGATAGAATATTACCCATGACTACTCTTCAGTTGTTTTTGAATATATTTTTCCCTGCATGACAATACTTGTATTTCTGGTACATTTACAAAAAAATATGTCAGTCAATCTGTCTACTGTTTTAGCCTCTCAGGAGATGTTTAACATGGTCTTGGAACCTAGTACATCCACAAAAATCAGTAAACTTTAAAGAATCAATAAAATGCTTAACAATTTGAAAATGCAGTTTTAGATATGGCATGCACTTAATATTACTGTGACGCCCATGCCCTGGCCCAGCAATCAAGGAGCCTCAATCCTTACCACTAACACCAAAGAGGGCATCTCATATGAGAGGAAAGGATAACAAACACACACAGTAAAGTGCAATTTCCCTTAAGAGCACACAGAGATCACAGTCAGCCTGGGGCTGGTTGCTCCCTTGCTCCCCAGGTCCCCAATAAGACTCCCCACTGGCACAGCTATAGGGTCCAGATCTCAGCCTAGCTGGGCAAGCTATAATCTCCAGCACCCTCTCTGTCCAACCAGTGCTTCGTGTCCCTGCCCAAGTAGCTGACACACACACTTTGAGATGAGCATTTATTCAACCACACAGACACTTCGGGGGAAGGCTGGCACAGGTTCTCCAGCTGTGCCCCCTTTACCCAGACTATATGGTAGTACCCTGCCACCATCCAGCTAATAATTATCAGCTACTCAAAGGCCCTTAAAAGAGTGTCTAATTATTAGTGTGCAATATTATTATCCGATTGGTAAGTGTAATCAGTCAAAGCTTATTTGGAGTGACTTGGATAGTAAACTCTATAAATATGCAATGTACTCTAGAGCTTAAATTATCTCTACACAAACCAGCCACAGTTAAAAGGTTTTAAAATATTTAATAATAAATAATAATAAATAATTCAAACCACAAGACAATACTTTCTACTACACAGTGCTAGACAAGAGCTCAGAGATTACACAGAAATACATAAAATAATTCAGTAGTACAGTTCTGACGTCACAGAAAAACATTTAGTCTAGTCTTTCTAATTTCTAGTTATCTCTAGAAGAAAACACACTTCTAAAATAACTTACTTACATAGAGCAAGGCAGAGTGTTGTGAGTTGGATGATCGAGACAACAATGCTCAATGCCTTTTGGTTCTTTCTCTTTAAATTGAAACTGCAGTTCTGATAAACAATTACATAATTTCACACTTTCCTGGTGTTCCCAGGCTCCACATTAACTACATTTACATTTTTAACATCTCCCTTTTGTTATCTTGCAGCTGGTCAGGAGCAGAGCAATAAAAATACATTTGCATATTTAAATCTAGCAATTTAACTCTTGGTTAAAACAATAGAAAGAATTTCTTCATCTAGACCCCTCGGCACCACTGCCTACATCACAGGGTCACCACATGCTTTACTTTGGTCAGTACAGTGCACTGTTGTCACATTTATTTACAATTCCCCATGTAACAGTATTTCTTTATATTTAAGACAACAAGCCTGTAGTTTACATTCATATTTACAAATGACAGAATTATCTGCACAATTCTGTCTGACTAGGCTGGTAGCCTTCACAACACCCCCCCCCCCCCGGAGAATTCAAGCTAGTTTTTCAAGAGACCCTTGAAAAATGCTGCTTGAGAGGGTTAGGTCTATCTGAGCGTACCTACCCCATTCCCTGTCTTGAGAGCCCATCTGCACTGACATTGCTAACCCCACTGCAGTGCTGCAATGACATATCATATGCTTGTAACCCCAGACTCCATCTTAGCAACTTGACATTTTGCTGGCTGGCTCTGTTTAAGCACATTAGGGGGTTGTGATCTGTCATTATAGTGAATTTTCTGCCATACAGATAAGGCTGATGTTTCTGCAATGCCCACACTATGGCTAGACATTCCTTTTCTACAGCTGCACAGCATTCCTCCCTGGGTTGGAGCCTAGGACTGAGATAAACCACTGCGTGCTCTTCCCCCTCTGAAGTAATCTGGCTAAGTACAGCCCCCACCACATGGTTTGAAGCATCCACCTGGACAACAAAGTCTTTGCTGTAATCTGAACTGACTACCACAGGGGGTCCACCCAAAGCTTCTTACCAGCTTCTGGAATGCCTGCTCACATGTTGGGGTCCACACCACCTTATCTGGCCTGTTCTTCCTTGTCAGATCTGTGAGGGGAGCAGCTATGGTACTATAACCGGGGATAATTTTCTGTAGTACCCCGCTGTCCCTAAAAATGCCCTCACCTGCTTTTTAGTAACAGGTGCAGGCCATGCCTAAATGGCTTCCACTTTGGCAGGTTCTGGCCTTATCTTACCACTCTCCACTCTATGTCCTAGGTAGGAGACCTCTGCCATACCCACTTGACATTTGCTTAGCTTAATGGTCATCTATGCCCTCTGTAGTCTGCCCAGCACCTCCCTGACATGCTGAAGGTGCTCTGGTGAGGAATGGTTGTAGATGGCAATATCATCTAGGTAAGCAAGGGCAAACCCTCCAGCTCCTACTAGGATATGATCCACCAGCCTCTGGAAAGTCACTGGGGCATTCTTCATCCCAACGGGCATCTTTGTGAACTCATACAAGCCAAAAGGAGTCACAAAGGCTGACTTCTCTCTAGCACTACGAGTCAAGGGCACCTGCTAGTAACCCTTGGTAAGATCAATAGTTGTAAGATACTTAGCCCCACCCAGCTGCTCTAGGACATCATCTGTTCTAGGCATGGGGTAAGCATCTGACTCTGTGTGACTATTTCATTTCTGGTGGTCCACACAGAACCTAGTGCTGCCATCCTTCTTTGGCACCAGCACCACTGGGGAGGCCCAGGGACTTTTGGACTCTTGAATCACCCCTAGTTCCAACATCTCCTGTACCTCCTCCCTCAGGGTCTGTCTGACTCTCTCAGGCACCCTATAAGGGGCCTGCCTAACAGGTATTTGGGGTCCTGTATCCACCTGGTGCTGCACCCTGGTTTCCCAATGAACAAGTGAACATGTCCCCAAATTCCTGCAGCACTGCTTGGATTTCTCGAACCTGGGTGGGAGATAGCTGTTGGGACATTGCTACCCCTTCCACTGAGGTGTCAGCCCAAGCCTCACTGAGGTGATCAATCGCCAGATCTCCCTCAGACTCCTTATGCAATCCACTGCAAATGATCAGCACAAGGGCCTCCCTATCATGGTAAGGTTTCATTATTTTAACATGGTGCAATTTGTGCCCCTGCCTTCTGCCTAGCAGTTCCACCATGTAGTTAACATCACTTACCTTTCTTACCACCTTGTAGGGTCCCTCCCAGGCTGCTTGCAGCTTGTTGTATCTGACAGGAATGAGAACCATTACCTGCTGCCTCGCTAGCTAGTGCATTCCTGTCATACCATACCTTTTTTCTGTTGTTGGGCTTTTGCCAGGTTCTCCTGGGCCAAGCCCATGAGTTCCCTGAGCCTTGTCCTGATGTGTAGGACGTATGCCACAACAGACTCCTTGTGAGACTTGCACTCACCTTCTCACTCATCTCAAATTAAATATAGAGGTCTCCTCACCTTATGCCCATAAAGCAACTCAAAAGGTGAAAAACCTGTGGTTTCCTGGAGAACCTCTCTGTAAGCAAACAACAGATGGGGTAAATATGTTCCCCACTCCCTCTCAAACTGATCTGCAAGTTCCCGTATCATGGACTTGGTTGTAGAGTTTAACCTCTTAACAAGACCATTAGTCTGGGGATGGTAGGGGTTGGTCTTCATGTGCTTCACCCCACAGGACTTCAGCAGACAAGCCAGCAGATCTGACATGAAAATGGCACCTCTGTCAGTCAGTATTTCTTTTGGAAACCTACCCTGCTGAAAATCTCTAGCTAAGCATTAGCCACCTTCTCTGCCTCAATGGAGGACAAATCCATTGTCTCAGGGTATTGTGTAGCATAATCCAATACCACTAGGATATACTTTTTCCCTGTGGAACTTGGGGTACTCAGAGGACCTACAATATCCATAGCTACCCTCTGAAATAGCCCCTCAATCACAGACAAAGTCATCAAAGGAGCTCTCACCTTGTCTCCTGCCATGCCTACCTTTGGGCACTGCTCACAGGTCCTGCAGTACTCTGTTACATCTCTGTAAATTCCAGGCCAACAGAAGCTCTGCATAACATGCCTCTTTGTATGTTTTATGCCCATATGACTTGCAAAGGGAATATCATGGGCTATGGCTAGAAGCACCAGATGATAGGCTCTAGGCACTATCAACTGCTGTACTCTCTCACCTTCTAGCCCTCCCTCAGGGGTCCACTCTCTGTACAGTAACTCTTTGTCCCAGTATACAGATTCCCCATTTCCTTGAAAATCAGGTGCCTCCCTAGCTATTTGCCTCAAGCCTTGCAATGCAGGGTCTGAGAGCTGAGCCTGTCTCAACTCTCTCCTTGTAACCCTTCCCAGCTTCCCTTCCATAGGAAGTCTGGCATCCTCTGACAGTGGTGCCTCACTGTCAGCCTGGGTGCTACCACTCACCTCTACCTTTGCAGTCGCTCTGTCCAAGGGACCATCAGTGCCCACAACAGATGTGGCTCACCTTCAGTTTCACTGCTACAGATTAGCTCACTCCCTGAAGTAACCACTTCACCAGTCCTGGCTGCAAGTATGCAGTCTGTCTGGTTCTTCCCCAGGCTACCAGACTCACATGCTTGTATCCTAGCCTGACTGCGTGAAACTGCATAAGTACACAGTACTGCCTCATCCAAATCCTTCCTTCTCAGGACATCTGCAGGATGGTAGTTTAGTACCCCTGTGTTCTCAAGACAACCTACTATTGGCATTTTGTCTTTCTCACTTACTGGCTCCCTCATCTTTTGTTCCCCACCTTGCCTCTGTGGACACCTGTATGCCACATGGCACCACTGTTTGCATTCAAAACATTTAACCATAGCTCCTGGACTTGTACATTGACTAGTGGCTTCCCCTGCTACTGGCAGATTCTGTTGGGGCTGTCTGTGCTGCCCACTATGGGTTCCTTTAGACCCATGAGCAGTACCGGGGATCCCCTTCCTATGCAGGACTGACCTGCTTGCCAGGTATAGGTCTCCTTTCTTCCCCAACTCATCTGAAGTAGCACATTGTCTATCAGCTAACGAGATCTTCATGCCCTCAGGCAAAGTGCTAAGGGCTTGTTCCCTCACCAAAAGTTCTGCCAGCCCTTCAAAAGTGGTGACCTGACATCCACTCACACACCTATGGAAATAAGAGCTCAATTCAGCAACATATTCACACACACACTCATCTGCCTTCCGTCTATGCTCACAAAACTTTTTCCTATACATTTCAGGTGTTAGCTTAAAACATTCTAAAAGACATTTTTTACAGCAGTATAATCAAAACAATCAGAGTTAGGCATTTTTGATACAACAGTTGCAGCTTTACCATGGAGTAAGAGGGTCAGGAACCGTACCCAGAGCCCTTGGTCAACTTCATACTGTTTACATACCCTCTCAAACTAATGAATGAAACTATCAAAATTATCTGCCTCTTTAAACTGTGGAAGAAATTTACTGACCTTTTGTGCTTCTGGGGTCCAGTTACTCCCTTCCCCATTACCTCCACGACTCTGGCGAAGAGTCAGTATCTCCTTCTCATGCTGCCTCTGCCTTTCTTTTCCCTCAGCTTCTAGGCATAGCAGTTTCTCATTCTCCTCACTCTCTAGTTGCCTCAGTCTCTCAGCTTCTTCTAATTCCAAATGCCTGGCCTCCAATTCAAGTCTCTTTAGCTCCAGCTGGATTTTTAAGTCCACTGCAGAAAGGTTGAGCTGTCCATTCTCCGAGGGTATTATATCTCCACTGCCAGTCTGATTGTTCTCCTGGTTGCTGTTTTCTGATGCAGGCTGCAATCACGTCTGCCTTAGTCAGGTTTCCATGCACCAGTTCCCTAGCCTGGCACATCTCCGCCAGCTGGCTCCTTGTCAGCTTTCCATACTCATCTGCTGGCATGCTGCCTGCTCACCCTGACTAACTAAGCTAACAAACGAAATAAAACAATTGCGATCTGAACTCTTGAGTATTCACTGAGTGGCTGTTTTAGAGTACAAAAACACATTCAAAGCTCACTGTACACAAGCTACAGGATTCACTCTATCCACACCACTACAAGCCAATTAGTAATTGCCAACTAATTAATATGTGATGTGGATATCCCAACACTGCAAGGAACAAATGTGAGGATATCCCAACCACTGCCAACACAAATGTGAGGATATCCCAGCCACTGCCACCAATTAATATGTGATGCCTGTGCCCTGGTCCAGCAATCAAGGAGTCTCAATTCTTACCACTAACACCAAAGGGGCATCTCTTATGAGAGGAAAGGATAACAAATACACACAGTAAAGTGCAATTTCTCTTAAGGGCACACAGAGATCACAGTCAGTCCAGGGCTGGTCACTCCCTTGCTCCCCAGGTCCCCAATAAGACTCCCCACTGGCACAGCTACAGGGTCCAGATCTCAGCCTAGCTGGGCAAGCTAAAATCCCCAGCACCCTCTCTGTCCAATCAGTGATTTGTGTCCCTGCCCAAGTAGCTAACACACACACACTTTGAGATAAGAGTTTATACAACCACACAGACACTTCTGGGTAAAGCTGGCACAGGTTTTCCAGCTGTGCCCCTTTTACCCAGACTATACGGTAGTACCCTGCCACCACCCAGCTAATAATTATCAGCTATTCAATGGCCCTTAAAAGGGTGTCCAATTATTACTGTGCAATATTATTATCCAATTGGTAAGTGTGGCTAATCAGTCAAAGCTTATTTGGAGTGACTTGGACAGTAAACTCTATAAATATGCAATGTACTCTAGAGCTTAAAGTATCTCTACACAAACCAGCCACATTTAAAAGGTTTTAAAATATTTAACAATAAATAATTAAAACCACAAGACAATGCTTTCTACTACACAGTGCTAGACAAGAGCTGAGAAATCACACATAAATATTTAAAATAATTCAGCAGTACAGGTCTGACATCACAGAAAAACATTTAGTCTAGTCTTTCTAATGTCTAGCTATCTCTAAAATAAAACACACTTCTAAAATAACTTATATAGAGCAAGGCAGAGTTCTGTGAGTTGGATGATCAAGACAAAAATGCTCAATGCCTTCTGGTTCTCTCTGTTTAAATTGAAACTGCAGTTCTGATAAAACATTACATCATTTTACACTTTCCTTCTGTTCCCAGGCTACATATTAACTACATTTACATTTTAAACATCTCCCTTTTGTTATCTTGCAGCTGGCCAGGAGCAGAGTAATAAAAATACATTTACATGTTTAAATCTAGCAATTTAACTCTTGGTTAAAACAATAGAAATAATTTATTCATCTAGACCCCAAGGCACCACTGTCTACATCAAAGGGTCACCACATACTTTACTTTGGTCAATAGAGTGCACTGTTGCCACATTTATTTCCAGTTCCACATGTAACAGTATTTCTTTATATTTAAGACAACAAGCCTGTAGTTTACATTCATATTTACAAATGACAGAATTATCTGCACAATTCTACCTGGCTAGGCTGGCAGCCTTCCCAATCACATATGAGCAAATCTTTGGCAAAAGGTTGATTTCATGAAAAGCTGTAGCCTAAACATATTTTACTGTTTGGAAAAGCATATTATTTATTATTACATGATATCTGATTGTGAGAACCCTGAGAAAGAATATATAATCCACATGATAGAACAGTGTCAGAGTGTGAGCTATACATATGTATAGGAAGAGTTGTACATGACCTTATATAAGAGCACACTGACAAGCGATACTCCTATAATACACTTTTTGATGCATCTCTGTTACTAAAAAGAGTAGAACTATTTACGTATCTCAAAAATAGAAATTTAAAAAATCTCTTCTGCTGAGGTTCAAAATCAAATGCTCTGGATGTAAAAAAAATGTTAGTTACCACATTTATGAAGAACACCAAATAAATGATTCATGTTATGTTTCTTTTAAGAAAGTGCAAAATGTAAGTCAAAATGTGTGTTGAGTAATCGTGGAATCATATTTCAGTTACCACAGTTTTAAGTAGTGCAAATTCAACACATTATTTTTAAAATGCAGCTTCACAAAGGCAAGATACAAAGGTGCGCATACAGTTTAGAAGGAGATTTTAGAAAGTGAGATCAAAATATCCTCTTTGATGGAAGAAAAGATGTTGGTTTTAACTAAAGCATCATTAAGTTTGATGACTTTTTTTGCCAGTATTTTATTCTTAAGAGGGTGTATCATGAACTACTTGGATGGTTTAGGAGAGTTGTTATGCTGAGGATGATGTCATATGAAGACTGTGAAAATAAATCTTACAAACAGGATTTCAGAGTATTTTCCATGATCAGTCACCTCAAATGTCATGTTAAAAATTTGTAGCTTGAATGCCAAGATCTGACCAAGTTGCAACACTCATTGAAATACAAAAATATGTCAAGCTGGAAGGTCCCTATAACCATACTGGAATGGCCCCAATAACAATGTATTATAACTGTTATAATTAATGACTTTGCAGTGCATTTGGATGCTACTAATGTGTGACTGTACATATGTGATCCGAGGAAGGTGGGTATACAACACCATGCATACAACGTAACAGTGGTGGTGTTGTGTTTATGTGTGTGTGTGTGGGGGGTGTATATCAGGGTACATATTTGTGTGCATGCACAAGTGCGCATGTGAAAGCACATGTGTGTGTTTGCTCATTTATGTGCGTTTGCATTTGTATGTAGGGATACTGAAGGCGTGTATGAAGAGTTGAAAGCAACTGTAGAGGTTTAAGAACTACAGATTTACCAGCTTGTTTTTGCAGGATCAAGTTAAATAAAAAGGAAATATTCTTTCTTTCAAGACTCAGGCATTGTTGCACTAGGCTTCCATAAAGGTTCACTGTAACGGTAGGCAGCTGCAGACAGCAGCACAGTGACGCCTACTAATCAATACTGAACACTAATTTTGCTAACAGTTGCTGGCATTAATGAAAAAGAGGATGTGATTTTGCAATGTTGAGCAGTCCACGTCACCCAGTATCAAGTAAACCAAACATGGGGCTACACAACCTGGAGAAAGTGAAGTTTTATGAAGTTTTTTTTTTAACAATGGGCTTCTTTTTCATTAATTTTTATTCTCTTTGGGTGATAGTGAAAGCCAATATCTCTTTACTGCCTTTGAGAAATCAGTTGATTATCTAGGTGCTGTTGAATATACAGCTAATATCTACTGTGTTCACACTCTGGGAAGATGAAACTAACAAACCTCAGGACCACTGCTGGACAGTGGATGTACAAGTTGAGTGATGATA
This sequence comes from Protopterus annectens, assembly GCF_019279795.1. Taxonomy (NCBI): domain Eukaryota; kingdom Metazoa; phylum Chordata; order Ceratodontiformes; family Protopteridae; genus Protopterus; species Protopterus annectens. The sequence goes on from NC_056750.1 coordinate 42,381, forward strand.
CATGGCAGGACGGGTGGTCATGGTTCCTTTTTTCATTGCATTGAAATGGTAAATACTGTTCACTGACTAAAAGGGCCCATCCTTAACCCTGTTTAGGCATAACATTAAGCAATCCATGGGAAATTGGAAATTCACTCTGGATCTGGCCCCCATGCAAAGGCAGATAGCAATGTCCAAACTAATATACCCCCAAATAACCTCTAGAAAATTGCTAACTAAAATACCTTCTCCTAATAAACTCCCATGATACATACGGACACAAATTGGTTGGGTTGCACATCTATGCATATAAAGTCCCTGGTGGTTGTTAGCCTAGTATATACCTATGAGCCTACTTTAGATACTTGCTGTAGGTGGTATGAACACAAATAATGTCCAGATACTGATGACTGTTCATTCTTCACTGCCAGTTTTACATTAAGGGTGTGATTCCATGGTGGAGATGCTCAACAGATAAATACCTTTCATTTATTTACATTTTTTATTATTTTTATGCTGACCTAAATCTCACAATCTCTCACTTGAATGAACTAAAGCTGATTGCATATCTAAGTGAAGATGCATACATTTTTGGTAAATATGTTTTTTGCATAATGCGTGAATTGCAAAACAGGTGCTCATTTAAATAAATTTCAGAGTAGAGAAAGGTTATTATAAAAATTAAAGAACTAGACCTCAATGCCTTTAACACATCCTTGCTTTTTTTGGTTTCCCTGTAACAGTCACAAATTAAATATCATCCTGTTTTGGCTAATTAGCCACAAACATATTAACAAATACCTGCCAGAAGTCAAAGAGATGCAGTAGCATAGCTAGGGCTGGGCATGAGGAGGCAAATGCCCCTGGCACAAAGCGTTGGGAGATGAGATCAGCTGATCCAGCTCTTTCTGTTTAATGAAACACCAGCTTTTAATAGCTGGTATTGCATTTGCAGTCAAACCTGAGCACTGTAGACTCTGTGTGTGGTCTAAACTGTATCAAATGCTTGCTGCATTGTAACAAGCAATTTGATACAAGTAAAAAAAAAGTAAATCTCTTTTTTAAAACTAAATCCTGTGCACTCTACCGCTCATAGTGTAGGCAGGGTATACACTGTAAAGTGCAGTTGTGTACATTTACCATAAATGTAGATGTTTGAGTGTATTCACTGTTGCAGTCATCACATTTGGGTTATCCCTGCCAGGGCAGCCCTCAGCTGGCCCGAATACCAGAGGCTTAGTATTTCTGTGTCAGTTTCTGTCACTTCAGGACCAACGTCAGGTCATCAGTAGTATAAAGTAAGGCAGCCGACACCATTACATCAGTTTTTCTTGCCCTAGTTGTCAGGACCCCCTAAGTAGGAGCCATGATATGGTGGAAGAGCCCCACCAGTAGAAAGTAAATATCAAAAACTTCCTTGTAAGGAGAGAGAGAAATAAAGGGGGATGGAGGGAAACCAGGACTGCAACAGTGAATACACTCGAACACCTACATTTATGGTAAGTGTACACAACTGTACTATGTTCTTCATGTTTCACTGTTGCAGTCATCACATTTGGGTTGATTCCCAAAGCTGAGGAAAAGGGTGGAGGCAGTCAAGGAGACTAGGGGCTGGCTAGGATGCCCTGCAAGACTGCAGTGGCAAAACCTGCCCTGGATTTGGAGAAGATAGGCAGGTGGTAATGCTTGGTGAAGGTGTGAACAGATGTCCATGTGGCAACCTCCAGGATGTCCCTGGTGGGGACTCTGAGGAAAGCTGCGGAGGTGGAGGCTGCTCTGGTAGAGTGAGTTCTGACCCCCTTAGGGGGAGGTTTTCCATGTTGCTTGTAACAGAAATAGATGCAGTGTGCTATCCATTTGGAAATGGTTTGTTTGGAGATGGCTTTGCCCTCTGCCCCTGCAGCAAAGCTGACCAGTAATTGATCAGTCTTTCTGAATGATTTAGTCCTGTCTAGATAGAATCTGAGCTGTCTGTGCACATCTAGAGAGTGCAGAATCCTTTCCCCTTGTTTTGTGGGTTAAGGTGGGCAAATGAATGGATAGGTTAAGAGCCACACTGGAAACCACTTTGGGCATGAAGGATGGGTTAGTCCTGAGGGACACCTTGTTGGCATGGAAGATGATGAAGGGCTCTACAGCCATGAGTGCTTGTAGATTGGAGGCTCATCTGGCTGAAGTGATGGCCAGAAGAAAGGCTGTCTTCCAGGAGAGAAACTTTAACTGTGCTGAAGATGCTGGTTCAAAGGAGGGCCGGGTGAGGTTTTCAACGCAAAGTTTAGGTCCCAAGCTGGGGTAGGTGCTCTTCTGGGTGGCGTCAAGTTGTTAGTCCCTCTTAGGAACTGTTTGATCAGAGGGTGTGAGTAAAGTGGGTGCTCAGTATTGAAATGAGCACAGATAGCGGAGGCATGAATTTTAATAGAGGAGAAGGAGAGACCACTGTTTAACAGGTCAGCTAGGTAATCCAGGATGAGAAGTAGTGAGGGCTGTGCCATATCTGCTACCTTAGCCTGAATCCAGGTGCAGAACCCTTTCCATTTGTCAGCAAAAGACTTTCTAGTTCTAGGGCATCTGGCCTCGTGTATAACATCTACAACCTGTTTACTGAGGTTGGCAGACTGATTAGTGGTCAGGGTATAAGCCAAGCTTCCAAATTGAGGGTCTGCAATTGGGGATGCATGAATTCTCCTTCCCTTTGGGTCAGAAGGGTTGGGGTTTGAGTGAGATGCCATGGTGGCAGTGGGGACAGGCTGCAGAACAGTGCATACCAGTGCTGGTGAGGCCAGTGTGGAGCTATAAAAATTGCCTTTGGTTTTTCCTCGCTTATTTTGAGCAGTACTCTGGTGATGAGAGGGAGTGGGGGAAATGCATAGAATGAGAGGCTGACCCAGAGGAAGGATAGGGCATCCACTTTCCAGGCCATGCAGTGAGGCTCCCTGGTGCAGAACTTGCTGAGCTGATGGTTGGTGTGTGAAGCAAAGAGGTCAGCCTTTGGGGTGCCCCATTTCTGAGTTATTAGGGTGAAGGTTCTTTGGTCTAGCTGCCACTTGTGTGGGTCCAGAAGATTTCTGCTTAAGTGGTCTGCCAGAAAGTTTAGAGAGCCTGGCAGGAATTGTGCTAACAGGTGGAGTTTCATGGCAGAGGCTGTGTGCCAAAGGGTCATGGCCAGCCTGCATAGAGGGTAGGAGTGAGTCCTTCCCTGCTTGTTGATATACCACATCACAGTGGTGTTGTCTGTTTTGATCAGGAGAGCCCCTGGGGAGAGAAGAGGCCTGAATACTATCAATGCATGCTGGACAGCTAACATCTCTTTTTGGTTGATGTGCAGATGGATTTGCTGTGAGCTCCACTGGCTCTGTATGCACCTGCCATCCAGATGTGCACCCCAGGCATAGTCTGATGCATCTGTGGTGAGGGTCTGGGTGGCAGGGGGTGGTGAGAAAGGTAGTCCCTTGTTGTGGGAGCATGCTGCTGCCCACCAAAGAAAATATTTTCTTAGGCAAGGTATCATTGGTATAAGAGTTTCCAGGTCTTGAGTGTTGACACAAAAGGCTTTTTAGGTACCATTGAAGTTTCCTCATATTCAGTCTGGCATATGGAATGAGTACAATGCAAGATGCCATGAACCCCAGAGCTTGCAGGATTTTTCTTGCAGATAACTGGGGTCTGGTGGCTAGTTGAGAGAAGTAGGCTGTCAGGTAAGATTGCTTTTCCTGGAGTAAGGAATGCTATCTGGGATGCTTTGTCCAGGCTTGCTCCCAGGACTATAATCCTTTGGGTGGGTACTAGTTTGGATTTCTTTTCATTCACAGTGCACCCTAGGGAGGTCAGTATGGACTTTACAAAGGCCAGGTGCTTGAGCAGCTTTTCCTGACTGCCTGAATTAGGCAGTTGTCTAAGTATCGGTAAATTTGGATATTCCTTTGTCTGCAAAAGGCAATGGCGGGAGTCATAACATTTTGTGAAAACTCTGAGAGCAGTAGATAAGCCAAAGGAAAGCACAGAGAACTGAAAGTGCAGAGATACTGCCCTGAAACAGAGATATTTCCTGCATGATTCCCCGACAGGAATGTGGAGGTAGGCCTCGTTTAGGTCTAGGTTAGCTAGCCAAGCATTCTTGGAGACCATAGGTAGCAGTTGCTGGAGGTTGAGCATTCTGAATTTTGGTATCACCAGAAAGGTGTTTAGAATGAGTAGATCCAGAATGGGGTGCCAGGTGCCATCTTTTCTGGGTATCAGAAGAAGTCTAGAGTAGAAACCTTGGCCTATCTGTTCTGCAGGAATGTGCTCTATTGCCCTCATAGAGAGCAGGGAAAGGACTTGTTTTTTTGCCTTTACCCACTGGTTTGGAGGAAGATCTGGGAACCCTTTTGGGGTTGGAAGAGTGTGGAAGGAAAATTTGTATCCCTGGGACACTATGTTGAGGACCCAGCAGTCGTTGGTCATGGTGGACCAGGTGCTTGCATGGAAGGAGAGCTTTCCTCCTCGGGGCAAGTGCAGGTGGGCAGAGGGAGGGGGTGGGGGAAGAGAGTCATTGTGAGTTCTTACCATGAGGTGGTAGATTTGAACTCCCTGGTTTTGCAGTGGAGGAACTCCATTGCTTTGATCTCTGCATTCCCTGTGGCTGCTGTCTGGGGGGTCTGCTTCCCCGGGGTCTGGGCTGAACAGGCCTGGTGGGGGCAGGAAAGAACCAGTGCTTGGAGGGGCAAGGCCTGCTGAACCTAGGTGGCTGGACCTGTAGGAAATCCTTAACTGTCTGCATACATTTAGCTTTTTCTTCCATCTTTTTTAAGACCTCCTCTGCCTTGATGCCAAATAAGTTGCCTTTGTGCAAGGGTGCATCCAATAGTTTAGATCTGACATGGTCTAGCAAGAGCTGCTCCTTAAGCCAAACATGCCTTCTAAGGACAGAACTGGTGACTGCTGCCCTGCAAGAAGCTTCTAGGGCATAAAAACTAAAGTGTAAGGTGTGTTTAGTTTCTTGACTTGCAGAATGCGTTAATTCTTGTAACTATTTATTTTCATCACAAGCAGGAAAGGGAGACACTTTATGTTTGAGTAGTTCCATGGTATGTTGCTGAAATTTTAGCATATGGAACTGACAATTTAGTGTTCTAATAGCCAGAGTAGTAGAGGTGTATACTTTTTTTCCCCATCTGTCTAGTGCTTGGGAATCCCTATCTGAGGGGGTGGGATTCTTACCAGAAGTTGCTTTAATTCCTTTAGGCCCTTGAGAAATTACCTCAGGGTCAGCAGTAGGATTTTTAAAAACAAATTTGTGTGAGTCAGGGACTCCTAATACCTGTCAGGTTTTCTGGGAGCAGGAGTGAGGGTGTCAGGAGTCAAACTATATTCCATGAAAACATCATTCACAACACCCAGGACTGGGGGAATGGCCAGGAGTTTGTGCTGTTGAAGATCTAAGAATTCTCTGAGTCTCTTTTCAGACTGAGGGTAGTCCTGACATTCCCATTGGAAATGCTCCCTTAAGGTATGAAGGGATTCCCCAAAGGAAAAGTCCTCGGGTGGAGAGGCTGAAGGAATGGATTCCTCTGAATCAGAATCCTCATAAGCAGAGAGGGGTTGCATGTCTTCATATTCAGATGCAGCAGAGTCTTCAGACTTCTGTTTAGATAAAACTACTTGGAACAGATCTCTTTTTCTTTTGGAAGGAGTAGCTTGGCTTCCCCTGATCAGTGTGATAAGGTCTTCTGCCATTTTAAGCATTTGAGACTGAGGCAAGGAAGCAGATGCCTGAGATTGGGTCATCGGTTTCTTGGGTGTGGTTTGTACCTCGGGCCTTAGAAACTCGGTAGTTTTCGAAAGAACGGTAGATGCGAAAGTAGTTGTCGGTTTGTGTCGAGAATTGGTAGTGCAAAGTACTTCCTCGGAAGCCGGTGCCTGCTCAGTAGCTCCTGACCCATCCAAGGTAGAGACAACCACAGGATCCTTAGTCGAAGAAGTTTTGCAGCATACTGAACTCCGAAACGGTCTCGGTAGTGGCCTGTGAATCCACAGAAACGAGCATCAGGGGCTGTGAAAGCACCTCACTGAGGACCGGAAAACTGACGATTAGCTTAACAGAAGCGTCATCAGTAGGTTTGGACCTGTGTAGTCTGTCTCTGTCTTTATCCTTACTTTTTTGGAAGATCTACTCTCAGATGGATTACTGAAGCCATATCAGAATTCGACGACGTACAGTTCTGGCATTAAACAAAGCACAAACACTACAGCGAGGGACGTCATGATCTGGGCCTAATCAAGTGACGCAGTAAGAATGAAAGTCTTGGTGTGGTATTTGCTTTCCACAGGTGAGACAATTGTTAACTTTTTCTGACATCAGTTAGAGCAAGAAAAAAGGATCCCCAATGGGGTATTTAAGCTTTAGAAGACTTCAGCTTCAATTCGGAAGACAAAACTCAGGTAGCGGCCAACCAACACTTGTGCAAACTGCTTTTGCTTCGGGCTCCTCGGCAAGAAAAACTGATGTAATGGCGTCAGCTGCCATGCTCTATACTACTGATGACCTGACATCAGTCCTGAAGTGACAGCAACTGATGTAGAAACACTAAGCCTCTGATACTTGGGCCGACTGAGGGCTACCCTGGCAGGGATAACCCAAATGTGATGACTGCAACAGTGGAACACGAAGAATATCAAATGTTTGCTACAGTTTACAAGAATTTATTTTATTTTATTTTTTTTTTTTTAACTAAAACCTGAGTGCCATAGTTCTCCATGCAGACGGGTTATAAACTGTAGCAATTGTTTGCTACAGTTTAAAAGAATAATAATTTTTTTTAAATGTGGAAGGAAGGTCGGCAGCAGGGTACAGAAATGGAACCTGACTGGTTGGGGTGGGGGTGGGGGTCGGCATGCCAGTCTTTTTTGGTGGATGATGAAACTCTAATAAGGAGATAGACACAACATACAGTAAAGAGTTTTTTTTTTTGCTCTTCACTTGAAGAGATGTTGGAATAGTAGTTAAAATATACATAAATAATAAGGATTTACATGCTAGTCTTGATTCAAGAATAACTCTTTAGGATGTGCACAACATTTTTTTTATTCAAATCAACCAGATTAGCACTGGGAGAATGCCTTCACAAAGTTTTCAAATTAGTCTCACCAAGCAGCAAAAGGATACAGTTTAACATGCATGCATGCATGCAAAATTTTGCCACTTTATATTAGTTAACAAATAGGGTCTCTGCAGACCTGAATACTTTTCACTTAGTGCTGCAAGTGAACACTTAACAACCATGTTTTAGTAACAATAATTTTTTAGAAACACAAGCCACCTGGCCTGGCAACTCTATTGTTTTTCAACCTTGTATCTTTTAGTAGCAGTACATGCTATCCCCTCAACATTCCTGCAACTACCTATTTCCAACCTGGGGAGGTCAGAGCTCACATAAAACAAAATCTCTTTCACATTGTGTTTGTTCCTCTCTTTAGCACTTTTTTCTTTAACTTCAGTCACCTGTTTACATACTTCTAGCTTGATATTAGATGCAGTTATGAAACATTTAAACTACAATAAGTATATGTGGTTTGCATAACTATGCATTTATACTAGATATTTTTAACATAAACCAAAAATAAATATTTTAACTTATTTGTGAAGAAACTGTAAGTTAATAGGCATTTTGTGAAGAGTATTCATGAGAAATGCATTTTTCCCTAACAAGCTGGGGGTGCACTTAATAAGGAAATGGCTACAATGTACAGTAAAGATTTTGTTTCCTCTTCACTTAAAGAGTTGCAGGGATAGGCACAAGGTACCACTTGAGCCAGCAGTGCTTCTGAAGAGGTATCCCCTTCTTTAACTACTGGTAGAGTGCACAGCAACTGCCTGGAGCTCAGAGAAAAAAAGAATATCGGAAAATATTTTAAACTAAACGTGAATGCAGCTTCTTGTATGACTCATTCAGTTAAAACTATTTTTCATATTTAAACTTCATAATCATAGGTTCATAGGTGATTACTAGATTAATGGCACAAGAGCCTTTACAAGCCCAGCCAATAATACCCAGGATGTGATATTATTATATCTTAATTCTCCACATACAGGATGGGGTAGTATCAGGGCAGTAAAATATTTTGAACTAAACAATTAAAGCAGCTTTTTGTATTACTTGTTCAGTTAAAACTGTTTTTTTCATATTTAAACTTCATAATCATAGGTTTGTAGGTGATTGCAAGGCCAATGGCACGAGAGCCTTTATAAGCCTAGTCAATAATGCACAGGATATTATATTTTAATCCCCCATATATGATATGGGGTAGCAGTGGGGTAGTGGATCTTTGAGTGTTGAACCCTTCAGTCATTTTACAGACTGCCTGTCTCCATAAGGGGACATGGGAGGTACCCCAGGAGTGAATTTACAGTTCTGCATTCATTTATCCAAATTCGTTTTGAACAGAGTAAAGGTTGGACTTTGTTTTATGAAGATGGGAAGTTTATTCCACAGATGAAATAGCCTTGTTGTATACACATTTGCTCTCCAGCAAGTTCTGTTAGAGTCAGAAATAAGGTTCAGGTCCATGGAAAGTGTAACCCTCGGATACTTTTTCTTACAAATATGTAACATTTTCATTAGGGCTGCATCAGAGAATGCCTTGCAGGTCAGGCATAAGTCACCTCTCAATAAATGATATGAGGCAGAGTACAGGGATAGGGCCTTTAGTCGGGCCCCATAAGACATGTGTCTTACTCTTTGTATTTTTTAGTGAGAAACTTCTGGGGTTGCTCCAATTGCTGTAATTGACTGGTTAGTTACATGCAGAAGGGAGCACTGTACTTATTTATGGGCCTAATGAGGACAAAGTACAATGGCACTATGACTTCCTTTCACCTTAATGTCATGCTTTTACTCATAAATTGAGCTACACAGAAGGATTTCTTTACTACCATAACTATCTGGTGGTCAAAGTTTAGGTTACTATTTATCTGTATTCTTAGGGCCCTCACCACTAGGTAATACTTTCATTGATGTGAAATCAAAATTATAATTTGCAGGGATATCTCATTTACCAAAGGATATGATTACGCATTTTTAGCATTTAATCTCAGTCCATGGTTTTGGCACCAGTCATTTGTCATTTTAAGGCCTGTTTGTAAGATGTCAACATCATTTGGGGATTCAATGATTGCTTCCAGCTTACAGAAGTTGGTGAACTCAGTGAGTCAGAGGCCCCCAACATTGGCCTTCATTTCAGTGAAGTATATACCAAACAGGAGGGATAACAACACTAAGCCCTGTGGCACACCACTTGTAACAGGTTTCTTACTGGAAGTGGATTTCCTATCCAGACAATATTGTCCCATCAGTGAGCCAGTTAGATATCCACCTGACAATGTAGGGGTTTATGCCTAATGCAATAATTGTATCTATGATCCCTGATTTGGGGATTGTTTTGAAAGCTTTTGCCAGATCTAGCTAAAAGTTGTGTACCATTTTACTCTCATCCATGGTCCTGGTGACCTTCTCAAAGAAGTCCACTAGATTGAGCAGGCAAGACCTCGTTTACAAAACCAAATTGGGTCTGGTCCATTGTCTGGAGAGTTTCTTTGTCATTATTGATCAGGTCCATGATAATTCTCTCAATGGCCTTGCAAATAAGACTAGTCGAGCTTATGGGTCTGTAGTTCCCTGGGTCAGCTGATTGACCGCCCCCCCTGTGCAGAGTGACAACTGCTGCAGTCCTCCAATCCTATGGGACAAAGCCCATCCAGACGCTGTGGTTAATGAGGGTTTCTATTGATCCTGATAGATCCTGTTTTAAGCTATTGAAGAAGCATCCTGGAATGTCATTGGCCCCATAGAGGCTGTGTTTTGGCTTTAGTGAACACAGTAAGGACATGTTCACTGACAGGGGAATGGCTGTGGGTATTTCTCTGGGTATAGTAGGAGGTGACGGGGGTAAGAAGTTTGAACTGAACTTGCCAGTCAGCAGGTTTGCTGTAGTTTCAGGCTGGGTGTAAGTGTTGCTATTCATGATTAACTTGGCACATTGCTGAGTGTTTCCCCTGAGGTTACAGACATAATTAAAAAGCCTTATGGTTGTCTTTCACCTGGGAGGCTATGTGTGCCTCGTAGTTTACTTTGGCAAATATGACCAGCTCTCTAGTTTATTTGCTTAGAATAAACAATGCATATGTGCTATGCTTTTCAAGTGTTATAGTTATACAGGGTTGGGAGGGTGGCTTGTGTTTGCCTTGCAAGCACAAGGTTCAGGGTTTGAGTCTCACAAGGGATAATTGGCTAGGCTTAAAATAGCTCACAAGGGCAGTTAGCTTAGTACTAATCTATTAACCTATTAATATAGGCTTGAAAAGAAAAAGACATTACACACAGGATCACCGGAACATAGGAGATTACTAGGCTATCAACCTGGAGGCCATTTTAAGCCAGGCCATTTCATCCCAATGTAATACCATGAAAATGCTAGTCAATACCCAAGACTGCATTTAGTGATGACTACCAATGTCCAGGAGGGTTGTGAACTCTATCCCTGGTAAGAATTTATGGTGCCTCTAACACTACATGGGTGAAGCAGCATAAAGCATTATAGGCAATAAAAGTACGAATGAGTTTAACAGTAGAGTTGCACTGTCTGTGTTGTCTCCAGAACTTTAATTAAATATGCAATACAGACTTCCAGTTACATGTTTTACAGAGCTTAAATATGACTTATTAATGTGTTATAGTCTGAATTATGAAACAAGTAAAGTACAGAAATTACATTTTAGGATAAGTTTTTACCTACCTTGGCATTACAGACGCCTACATTATTTCATTATTTTAGGTGACTTCAGCACTCACTCAGGTCCTACACCAGTTATCTCTATTTATGATGTCCACACAGATTATGGTCTTGTGAAGATTATTAACAATCCATTGAGATTTAGTTCTCTCACCAGAAATGATATAATTGTAGATTAAATGCTAACCAATAGCCCCCTCAACGTCTATCTATGCATTTTACTACCCATGCTGGTAAATGAACATAATATAACTACTGCTACCTTCATTTTCAAATACAGATCACAATTAAAAAAAAAAAAAAAAAAAAAGACACCCCTACTACCTACTCACTGAATTAGCAAATTCCAACTGGTTTCCAATCACTGCTGAACAAATAGTAACATTGTTTTGCGGTACCTCTTAAATATTTCCCTTACCTTCAGAACAAACATTTCCTGCTGTTATTTCTTTCCAGCAGCTATCAACATATTACAGGTATCTGCATATTACAATGTCTACTTCCTAAGGTTAAACTACTGATTTATTGCACTGTGACTTAGGATTTGGCTATTTTGTAAATTAGTTTCATGGTACTGTTATATGTCTGAAAGCATTGCTGAGCTTTATTGTAACTTCTTCTATCGGCTGCTCCCGTTAGGGGTCGTCACAGTGGATCAACTGTTTCCATTTCTTCCTGTCCTCTGCATCATGCTCTGTCACACCAACCACCTGCATGTCCTCTCTCACCACATTCAGAAACCTTATCTTAGGCCTTCCTCTTTTCCTATTACCTGACAGCTTCATCCTTAGCATCCTTTTTCCCCAATATACTCTGCATCCCTCCTCAGCACATGTCCAAACCAATGTAATATTTCCTCTCTGGCTTTGTCTCCAAACCTTCCAACCTGGGCTGACCCTCCAATATACTTATTCCTAATCCTGTCCATCCTCGTCACACCCAGTGCAAATCTTAACATCTTCAACTCTGCCACGTCAAGCTCTGACTCCTGCCTTTTTGTCAATGCCACTGTCTCCAACCCGTATAACATAGCTGGTCTCACTACCCTCTTGTAGACCTTCCCTTTCACTCTTACTGGTACTCGTCTGTCACAAATCATTCGTGACACACTTCTCCACCCACTTCATCCTGCCTGTACTCTCTTCTTCACCTCTCTTCCACACTCACCATTACTCTGAACTGTTGATCCCAAGTACTTAAACTCATCCACGTTCGCCACTTCTACTCCCTGCATCCTCACCATTCCTCTATCCTCCTTCTCAGTCACACATATATTCTTAGTCCTGCTGACCTTTATTCCTCTTCTCTCTAGAGCATGTCTCCATCTCTCCAGGGTCTCCTTCACCTGTTCCCTACTCTCACTGCAGATCACAATGTCATCTGCAAACATCATAGTCCATGGGGACTCCTGTCTGATCTCATCTGTCAACCTGTCCATCAGCATTGCAAATAAGAAAGGGCTCAGAGCTGATCCTTGATGTAATCCCACCTTCAGGTTAAACACATCTGTCACTCCCACTGCAGACCTCACCACTGTCACACTACCCTCGTACATACTCTGTACCACTCTTACATACTTCTCTGACACTCCCGACTTCCTCATACAATACCACAACTTCTCTCTAGGCACCCTGTCATATGCTTTCTCTAAGTCCACAAAGACACAACACAACTCCTTCTGACCTTCTCTGTATTTCTCCATCAACACTCTCAGAGCAAACATTGCATCTGTAGTGCTCTTTCCTGGCATGAAACCATACTGCTGATCACTAATCATTACCCCCCTTCTTAACCTAGCTTCCACTACACTTTCCCATAACTTCATGCTGTGACTGATCAATTTAATCCCTCTGTAGTTACTACAGCTCTGCACATCACCCTTATTCTTGAAAATCGGTACCAAAACACTTTTTCTCCATTCCTCAGGCATCCTCTCACTTTCCAAGATTTCATTAAGCAATCTAGTTAAAAACTCCACTGCCATTTTACCTAAACACATCCATGCTTCCACAGGTATGTCATCTGGACCAACAGCCTTTCCATTCTTCATCCTCTTCATAGCTATCCTTACTTCCTCCTTGCTAATCCACTGCACTTCATGATTCACTATCCGCACATCATCCAACCTTCTCTCCCTCTCATTCTCTTCATTCATCAACCCCTCAAAGTACACTTTCCATCTGCTCGGCACACACTCCTCGCTTGTGAGTATGTTTCCCTCATTATCCTTTACCACCCTTACCTGCTGCACATCTTTACTAGCTCGGTCCCTCTGTCTAGCCAATCGGTACAGGTCCTTTTCTCCCTCCTTAGTGTACAACCTTTCATACAGTTCTTCATACGCCTTAGCCTTCGCCACCTCTCTCTTTGCCATGCACCTCATCTCCTTGTACTCTTGTCTACTTTCTTCATCTCTCTGACAATCCCACTTCTTCTTCACCAACCTCTTTCTCTGTATACCCCTGAGCTGAGAGCTGAGCTTTATTGTAACTATACCTAGATATTAGTTTATATACTTCAGTTTTCAAAATAGTTATATAGTTTATGTTGCTTTCCTTATGTGTTACTCTGAACAATTCTTGGGCAAATGTAAGTACCTGATAATCAGTTATTTTTGAATTATCAGTGTTTTTTTTTTTTTTTTTTTTTTATATCACTCTATTTGTAAAATACTTAGACATTTTTAAACACCTGTTTCTCAGACCATTTTGTATTTCCATGTACATACATGCAATTGCAAATCAGGCATTTTTTATTTCCGTGGGTACTTTAGTGTGTTACTACTATCCAATTCCAGTCTTCACTTCTATATACCATTAGGAAATGTAAAGCCACATATGAACTTAGGGCTACAGTTAATTCAAATGACAACTGTGGGGCCTCTGTCAGCTACATTAGAAGGCTCAGAAGTAGCCAGAAATTCTATACTGACCTTATCTGCAATGACACGTCCTTGCTTGAATCCAAGCACATTGCTACTATTCCAACAGACAAATTCTCTTCCAGCTTTACTCTACCCACCCTCTCCTCTGTTCCATTGATTCACCCATGTGAAAGCTCTCATGACATCAACTTGAACCAAGTCTTTTTGCCAGTTTACAAAGTGAAAATTATTACTTCCATGGGTATTGAGAATATCCCTGGATGTCTGCTACAAAGCATAGGCCCACCTAGCATACTCATCCTTCCAGTCTTCAACATGAGTGTGTCCACTAGTTTTGCCCCTGAGGTGTGGAGAATAGCCATTGTGTTGTCCTCCTTACACAGAGGTTGTCCCTGTACTGACCCTTGGAATTACTGGCCTTTTGATCTCACTAGTGTTACTTGCAGGGCTAAGGAATGTATTACATTTGAACCAATAAACACCTACATAGGTGATCTGATATCCTGGGATGCACACTGGTTTAGTTTTGTAAAAGGCAAATCATGTCTATTCAGCTTGGTTAAATTCTCAAAAGAGTTACTGAGGCCCTAGACAAGAGGCATTCAGCCTGTACTGTTTACCTGGACATTATTAAGGACTTTGACACTAGTTCAACTCAACATTAATGCATACATAGTTAATTTCTAAATACCATTAATGTGGTAGTAAATTACGAGTCTGCGTGTGAAAATGAAATAAAAGTAATTGTATGTTACCAACATACACACATTTCTTGTAATCAAATGTGTTGCTGTGGCAGTACTTCTGGGCTGTCTGTGGAATATTATGTATGTGAAGTTTTGTTATGGTTTCTGGAGATACTGGTATGGCTTTTATGGGTTTATTCTTTAGAATCTCCTTATATGTAGTGGTAGGTATATGTGTGTGCTCTGAGGGTGGAATTACTGCCAAAATGTTAGCCTCAGGATTCTGAATGTACTTCACCACTGAGATAATCAAGGTCTTCATATTAAGGTCTCTATTTTCTGTGAGCATAAAGCTGTTTTTAAACTTCCAGAGGTAACTGTCATGTATCAAGTCTTTGAAAGTTAACTTGTGTTGTACATTCATATTTAATGTAAGATCCTTTCTAGGAATATAAGTCACAGAAATACATATTTACTGTAAAAAAAAAAACTAGTTTTGCCTTTAAAAAATATCCACTAAACTGGTAATTTCTGTAGTAAGGTTTATTTTTCAACAGACTGTATTCTGTTTTATCTGTTTACATTTACTATGTAGGACATTACCATTGACTAATACTGAGTGCAGACTTTTAAAGTAAGCTGGAAAAAGAGTTACAGCTGTTTATAATTGACTATGCAGCTTGTGAATGTGAAGAAACAAATGGGAGGGCAAATTAAGTCAGATTAGTTTAAGGGAAGGGCCTTCAAAACTTGGTCTTGAAGGGAAGTTATTACTTATTACTAATAAATATTATTATTAATAAGTTTGTTATTACTCATTAGCTTGCCTTTGGGTTAATTCAGATATGCAGTGGATGGTCATTATCACCAGGCTGGATTATTGCCACCAGGCTACCCCTTGCATGTGAATTGTGTGGTCTGGAAAGTATAGGGGTGTTATAAGTAGTGACATGGCTTAAGTGTCCATTCATTTAGCTGTTTTGGCTTTGAAAGAGATTATAAATAGGTAGAGAGGTGAGTGGAAGTAGACAATGGGGTATCTTAATCATTTTAGTGTGTGAGGATCAGTGGTTTGTGTTTTTTTATTTTTCCATCGTAATTTATCTGGGAAGGTTGCTAAGATACGGCCTCCTTTATTTATGACATAGCACCTTCTATTTCCTTTACATTACTTTGATCACCAGAAGAAAAAAAGAGCCATGCTGTTTCTAGAATTATCCACATCTAGCAGCAGATGTGACAGTGTTGTGGCCACTCCTCGTGGCATTAATAATGAAAGCTTACCATTGGATCCATGCCATTGAGTAGAGATGTTTCTCTGTTATGGCACACTGCATTGGTTTTGCTTGAAAAAATATGATATGCAATTATTCATTTTGTCCTCAGGAGAAAAATTGAATATCCTAGAGACTGCTGACCATGTTTGAAGATAGAACTACTAAGTGCACTACTTTACAACCTGGATGTTGAGTGTACTAAATGCACAGTGTGCGTCACTATCAACGTATGGGAACCTTTGTGGACTACTCAAAGTGCCCATTTCCTTCTGAGTTTTGTAGTCCCAGATATGCCCAGCTTGGTATACTGCTAGAATATCTATATACTCGTTTGTATAGGCCAGAATATGTCGAGAGTTTTACGCTAGCATTCATTTTGGAGTCTGCCTTATGGCTGTGGGATATTCAGAAGAAAATGTTCTTCCTTATTTGTTGCATCTGTATAAACAGTTTTTGTTTTTAGATGTTTTGTGTTTCTAATACCATGATGGAAATGGACCCCATCCCTATGTCAAAGTATGATTAAAGTTCATGAAATTAGTATTGTTTCAGTCTTTGGTGTTAGCCAGAAGTGCTCTTCACAACACCCACAATGAGCCCAGTATGAGTCCTCCTGCAATTCGAATGGCGTAATATGTATCGGTAACAAATCTTAGTACAATTGTAATTTTTTTTTATAAGGCCCATTGATCCTACTACTGTAGGAACTGTCTGGGTATCCTCCTTCCACATTGCCTGCAAATCCTGGTATTTTATGACTTTGTGCCTGGCAGTACGCAAGACATTGTGAGCATTGAAATTGCTACACCCAGTGACTAATACTACTTTTGTCTTCTTTTTATGGACTACTCTATCTGGTTTTCTCGCATCTATTTTTTGAACTGTTGGTAATGGGTGATCCCATGTGATATAAACTTCATTTTCTGTAATGCTATGTACCTCATGTTTCCAATATTTTTCAACTACTTCAGTATTATAATGTTTGCACAATCCCCAGTGCAACAGTCTTGCCACATTATTATCCCTTTCAGTATACAGTCCTTCTGCCATTAGTATATCACAACCAGTAACAAGGTGTGCGACTGTTTCCAATCCTGTTTTACAAAACTTATATTTGTCTGTTTATCCCACATGTTCAATGTACTTTGTAAACCTACATGTACGTTGCCCACTAGGTTTAAATTCACTTCTCCTTAACCATTTCTGTGTTCAGTCCTGATCACGAGATTGTTCCAAAAGCTTTCAATACTTGCAACTATATTTATGTATTTTCCACATTTCTTGCCTTCTCATTTGATCCTTCACCTTATATTCTCTTTCTTCTTTTTTTTTTTTGCACATTTAGTTGCTGCCTGATTTTTATCCACTTCTGGTTTGATTTCCATTCCTGCTTGACACAGATATACTTCTGCTAGAGTAATGTTAAACTCATTCTCCTCATGTTTTAAAATTTTCACTATGTTTGGGCCTTGTGAGGTCAGCAGACATTTATGCAGTCCTACAATTGTAGATCTATACATGTAATCAATTTTAAGGGGGCCCATCCCTCCTTCAGAACGGGGAATATATAGACTTGGTGGGAGGATGGCATAATGGTTAAGATGTTTACCTTACACACAAAAAGTGCAGGGTTTGATTCTCACATGGGGAAACTGGCTAGGCTTAAAGTGGTCCACAAGGACAGTTAGCCTAGTACTAATCTATGAACCTATTAGGTAGGGAACTGATTATCTTGACAGAACTCACTAGTTTTTCATTAATCACCGATTCATCATTCAACAACTCATTCATCTTGGTGATGGAGGTGTTTGCTCTACACAGAAAAACATTACCAATGTCTCATATGGCTCTGTCCTGGAGTCCTCCTCTTTAGTATGCATTCCTCTAACACAAAAGCCAAAATCAAAGGACTATGGCTAACGTGTTTGCTGCTGACTGCAAACTGGGAATGGTTATCAAATCCTATTCTAAAACTCAAGTTCTCCAGCAAATGCTGGACCAAACAAATGTTTGGTCTATTAATTGTGGGTTTAACCTCAGGAATGCAATATAGTTTCCATTAGTAAAGCTAACATTACCATGTTTTACCATACAGATAACATTCCACTTAAATCTGACACAGACATCATGGACCTTGGAACATATGTTGATAGCTGACCATCTTTTGAGCAGCACATCTTTATGGTAGTTAGAAGATCCCTCTACCTTGCCCAGCTTATCCCTTGTGATATGTCCTCAAGGTGCAAAGAAGCTATATCCTCACTTTGTTCACCCCTAAGCTCATCATTCACTACAATGCACCCTTCAGCTTGTATCTCACTAAGCACCTAAACTAGCTTGTAAGACCTCAACATTTCCTCTGCAAATGGATCTCATATCTCAGTACCCTTAGCTACTCTAATAAACTAAATCCCCTGTTCCTCTACTTGGACTTACGCAGACTCCAAGGAGGGCTGTCTGATAGACTTTCATCCTTTAAATCGCCGTCACCTAAGTAAATCCAGTGGTAAAGCAAACATTCATTCTAGAGACCTCAATAGCACCAGTTGGTATGCCAGATACCTAAATAAACATATCCTCTGATAGGGACCTCAATAGTACCAGGCAGCATGGCAGATACCATGGCAGATACCTAAATAAACATATCCTCTGATAGAGCCCTCAATAGCACCAAGCAGCATGGCAGATACCTAAATAAACATATCCTATGATAGAGACCTCAATACCACCAGGCGGCATGGCAGACACCTAAATAAACATGTCTTCTGACAGACACCTCAATAGCACCAGGCGGCATGACAGATACCTAAATAAACATATCCTCTGATAGACACCTCAATAGCACTAGGCAGCATGGCAGATACCCAAATAAATATATCCCCTGATAGAGACCTCAATAGTACCAGGCGGCATGGCAGATACCTAAATAAACATATCCTCTGACAGAGACCTCAATCGGATCAGGTGACATGACAGATACCTAAATAAATATATCCTTTGATAGAGACCTCAATAGCATGAAGCGGCATGGCAGATACCTAAATAAACATATCCTCTGATAGAGACCTCAATAGCACCAGGCAGCATGGCAGATACCTAAATAAACATATCCTCTGATAGAGACCTCAGTAGGATCAGGTGGCATGTCAGATACCTAAATAAACATATCCTCTGATTATAGAATAGGCTGCCCCTATCTATCACGCAGAGTACATCTCAAGAAACCTGCAAAACCAGTATGTACAACTGGAAGGGGGATTTGCTAACTTTCACCAGGGTTATGTGGAGAAAGTCTACCTAATGAAGGGCATTGTTAGTTGCTGAGCAATACTGGGTGATGTGGCTGAACTTTCTGATGGACACTTTGGCTATTAGAGTAGAAAAAACACATGAGTGTGTAAATCTATGAACCTCTGACATACACAAATCCACATACGTACTATGTGCAGAGTGTACTCATATGAGGTTGTATAACACAGTGATGCTTTAGTGAACAATTACAGATATGACACCCCTTGAACACAAAGGTAAAGTCGATGATATTCCTTGTTACTATCATGCAACCTATGAAATACTGGTTTCTGTGGCAACATACCTGTACTTGTCTGTCACAACAGACATGCACACATGTCTTGTGTACTTGAGGCACATGTCACATTGCTGGACATATATCAGGCTTTTTTGCCATTAGAAATGTAGCCTCATGTGCTTCATCATTCCAGAGTTAATTATGTACATCAGTTACAGTAGTTTATAGTATGTTCTAGCAAGTCTGATATACCATTCAATAAGGGTAGCTATGCTGCTATTCACAAGACCATATGAGGACAGTCTTGTGTTATTTAGTCCAATGAGTGATGCCTACAAACATACTGTGTTATACATTATTTAGTGGATGCAATAAATCCAGTAACAGTTTCAGGCATCTATGCAACATATACACAAATATTATCATGCTGAGACCAGCATGAAAGAGCCTGCTAACATATTTCTGGATCAGTGGCGGCTGGTGACTTCAAATCAAAGGGGGGCTGCAGGAGACAGCTGAATGGGTGGGGTCAATGGGAAGGGGTGTGGCCAACTAGAAAGGGGGGAGCTATGCTCAAAACCACAAAAAACTAACTAAATACACTGCCGTGGGTGCCAAACCATCATTATGAGAGTCCAATCAAGACAAAATAAAGTGCAGAAGAATAAAAATATTTCAATGCATTGGCTGCATGACAGCTTACTTAATATCTAGATGGAAACAAAAAGGTTGTGAGGCATGAAAAAATAAATTACTTTTTTTAAATACATTAATGGAATGCCAGTCAAAATCAAGTATAAGAAAAACAAGCAGCACTCAACTCAAACCACTTCTTGCACTGCAGTTCTAATTATAATTTATATTCAGCTTTATTAAAGTACCAAGTAACATGCTGAAAGTAGAAATCTCTGATGCCCCCACTTGTAAAAATGTTCCTTATCCAAAAAAAGACCTGCTGCCTGATAACTATCTACTTGTTTCATGGGGAAAACATGATCAAAGTAAAAAATGAAAAGCAAACAAGAAATAAGCTCAAGATACATTGCTTACAAGGATTACTGTACAGGTTATGGACCACATGATTGGCATTCTGTTTAGTTTACGGTTAAAGCCTGCAGAGATGACTGGAAGTCTCCAAATGTAATGAGCTTCTTAAAATAATGTAATCCTGTCCTTTATTACAAATACTGTCATATGCATTTCAATACCCAAGGCTTATACATTATCTAGTTAAGTATTCTCTACATGGCAACAACAGAAAGGCTTTCAATGTTGGCAATTCTTTAACAGTATGCTTATTAAAGCTTACTTGCATCTTACAATCTCAGCCAAGCTTAACTGATGGTCATTAAAGTATTGCTACTTAAACACAGAGCAACAGGCACTTTGAGTAATAAGCATAAATCAACAGTACAAAAATATGACAGAAACCAGACCATTCTGCAAAAATCAAGGACAGATGAAAAGCCACTCCTGTACTTGTGTCTACCTTGGATGGGGATACCCTGCACATTTACACTGCATAACTACTCCTTGCCTTGCTTCGACACATCCAGAGTCACTACATGGGGGAGTGGGGTGCAACAAGTACGTCACAATTTGAAATGTCTCTGGCTGACTGTGATGACCCTAACACATTTGTCATACCTCTCAACCTCAGATCAAGAAATCTGGACAAAGCCATACAAAGAAGTGGGACAAAGGCCCAAAACAAGGACAATTTTTTAAAAATATTGCTCTTATAAACTTAGAAAGATAATAGAATAGGTCTTGCATTAGTATGAATTTTCTGAATGGTATGAAATCTGAAACTCAAATGTCTGTCATTATTTTCTAACTTCAGTCTTTAATGATTTGTCACTAATTTGCCAAAAAACACAATTTTATGAAAATGGTCCAAAAATGTGATGTAAAAATATAAAATAGCCACACAATACAGCTGGGAACCTGTCAAAGAAGGGACACTTTAATATTAGTACTGCTAACTTGAGCAGCTGACAAAATAAAAGAATCTACATGCATTTCTGAAATAAAAGTAATCTATAACTATGATTACAGTTATTTCTTAATTGTAAACCCTCCATGTTTTCTTTCAAAGTTGCTATTTTGCGGAGGGATTATTAGGGGAAGAGCAACATTTTGAGCCAAAATCAGGGACAGTTGAGAGGTTTGGCTATGCCTAATTCTATAAAGTAATTTGCATGTATGTACCTCTCAACCTGTTAATGCAGTAAATCTGGACAAGGCCAACTATATTGGGGGAACATATAAACAGTACTAAAAATTGCTCTTGTATAAACTGAGACAGTTGATAGAACAACAAGTCTTACTTTAGCATGCATTGGTTATGAAGTCTGAAACTCAGTGTGTCATTATTTAGTGACTTAATTCCTAATTGATTTGCCACAAATTTTATAAGGAACAAACCAAAAATAAGAAGCAAAAATCTATTCATTCTTTGAAAATCTGGACAGTTGGGAGGTATAGTTCAGCTGGGGCTGTCTAAGTTTGCCGCCCTTCCCCCTCACAAAATCATGGTCAAATGGAGCCTCCTGCTGCTGCCATTCTAATGATCCCATTACTTGGCTATTTCACTCCATTTACCATAAACACTAATGCGCATACTGATTTACTTCTATGATGATTTGGACTTCATTTGAAAGTTTTATTTTGCATTTTACAGCACAAACACCAAGCCATCTGCTAAACAAACTTAGCATTAAAACTTCTCTGCCCTTGAAACTCACATTCATTGAAACAGCATTGAAACCCACATTCAAAGAAAATACATTTTACCAGTGGCAAATAAAAATTAATTCTGGTCTGTTTTCAAATCATAGGCCCCCTGCATATGAAACATACGTATGCTCTTTGATACACCTTCCTATTGTTTTGAACATTTTTCCAGTAAACAATGAAGCAAAATGCATGCACCAATAATGACAAAACTGCCCAATT
The DNA here is from genome assembly GCF_019279795.1 of Protopterus annectens. Taxonomy (NCBI): domain Eukaryota; kingdom Metazoa; phylum Chordata; order Ceratodontiformes; family Protopteridae; genus Protopterus; species Protopterus annectens. The sequence goes on from NC_056750.1 coordinate 64,461, forward strand.
CAGAACATTTCCTTCATCAAAGTCTACTCAAACTTCTACAGTCCACCATTATCAGTAAATATGCACAATTCTACAGTCCATCATTATCAGTAAATATGCACAATCTCTGAAGTAAAAAAGTCATCTAAATAATTCCACATTAAATAAATCTGTAACTAATGAAGAGGTTGCTGCTAGCAAAAACCTTTATATTTCATGGTTTCATCGAAGTGTCTGATGCCCCTGAGGAATAAATTGCCTATATTACATTAAAAATTATAAGCTAGTAATACTGCAATAGGAAATGGATGGCAAACAAGATAACAGGCTCATAGTTAGTATCAACTTTTTCAGTATAGCAGCATTCACCCCTTGTGGGAGTAGAACCAACAACCTTCTGCATCAAAAGCAAGTACACAACCTGTTGTGCTATTAACATTGCAAGCTGATTTTCCATAAGCAGCACTAAACGTCTCTTCCCCTGCAGCTCTCAGCTCCTTGTAAAATCTATTCAACACTCAACTGCATCTCAACTTTGCAGCACAAGAAATCTGGAAAAAGCCAAATTTATTAGGGGGGGGCACTCAAAAGGCCAAAAACCAGGGACACATTAAACATTGCTTGTATAATCTTGGAAAGTTGTAGAAAATGCTATGTTACCACCATACATTTTACTGCCAAGGTCCCTGTGCAAAAGTGTCAGAGCAACATACCACTATGCCAAATCACCTGCTTTGTGAAAGAAAAATGCTGTGTTACCACCATACATTTTACTGCCAAGGTCCCTGTGCAAAACAGTCAGAGCAACATACCACTACGCCATATCAGCTGCTTTGTGAAAGAGAGGAAGACTGAAACTTAAATGGCTATCATTTAATGAATTCAGTTCTCACCATAGCTGTAAACCTCTTAGCACAAAACACCTGGACAAACCCAGTAATGAGGGAATACAGCCCTCAGACATCTTCAGTGAATTCAGTTCTTGCCATAGTTGTCAACCTTAGCACAAATAAAACTGGACAAAGCCAATAATGGGGCAATACAGTCCCAAAAATAAGGACAAATGTCAAATATTCATCTTATAAACTTAGAAAATTGCTAGAATAAAAGGTCGTGTTACTATGTATTTTCTGAAGAATATGAAGTCTGAAATTCAAATGCCTGCCAATTTTATTTAACATTTGTTAATCAGGACAATCTGAGTTGGAACAAAAAAACAATTTTCAGCAGAGGCCCAGGAATAAATAATGCAGACATGTCTTTATAACATGGGAGGACACAAAAGCAAACCCACACAAACACAGGGAGAAGATGCAGACCCCACACAGAAGGCACCCCAGCCAAGAATCAAACCCAAGACCCTGCAGCCGTAAATCAACAATACTACCACTGCATCATCAAATATTAAGCATTGCAACATTTAGAAACCACAGATATTATGAGGAACAGATCAGATCAAATAGGAGGCAAAATCTGCAATTTTTTTTACAAATGGTGGTGGGTAGGGAATTCAGGTCCTTAACACCTGCATACAAGGTACAGGGTTCAAGCCTGAGTATCTCTACCCAACACAACACCATTTGTTCTCTAGCCACCAGTATATAGTAATTGGGGCATTTTACACACACACACACACACACAGTCCCTACTTCTGTCTCTTTCTTTCACACACACACACACACACACACACACACACACACACACACACACACACACACACACACACACCTTACCCATCTCAGGAGGGTAATACACCTCAAAATATATTCATTTGCATGACTTTTGTTTTCGAACTGCATGAGATCTGTAATATTTCAGAAAATATTTTTATAAATACTAGCCACTTTTAGTTTCAATGTAATCCTTGAAAAATACCCAAATATAGCTCTCTATCAGAAGAGTGAGACCTTATTTTGTGAGTTCAAATGCTTTGCAAATAAATATGTATTTCCAAAGCAGCCACATATACACAGATGCACAAATTCCAGGTTAAAATAAGGTCAGGTTATAAGGATATAAAAACTTTAGAACAACATCTTGCCAGAAAGCTATGAGGGTAGCTGCATATGTACAAAGCAAACATATAACTAACTACTTAAACAAAGAAACTACAAGGCACCAGAGAAAAACAGCCCTAATAGATAATCTGAGAGACAAAGAAGGGTGACATGTTTTGAGTAAACATCTTGGCTCTAAACCAAAGCTGTCAGCAGCTCAACAAAGGCTGCTTGTTGCTTCACTCACTGCAGCAGCTATGCCATCAGTTGACACTGTCACATGGTTTTCATGACTATCCAATTAATTTCACATTTCATGGGTTGTGTGGTGCCCCACACTTGCTGCATTCTGTTCCTGAGTATATGTATTTATGAATGCCATGAAAGTATCACTTTTAAATGAATTGCAGAGGTAGAAAATAAAGGTAGTTAGCTACATTCCCATATCCCCATTAATACTTTGCCAGCCAGTTAGTTTTTCTTTCAAATTGATCTAATCAGGCTTAAATTCCAACACTTTCTGCTATGATTGATTGATTCTTCTTTTTGCTCCTTTTTGGGACATTTTATTTCCCCTTTCAAATTTGCAAATGCCTATATCAACATAATGGAAGGGATATTAACAATTAACATACTTACATCTATTCTGCACCCGTCCTTCACTCTGTACTTTCTTCTTCTTCTTTCTTCTTCTTCCTTCTTCTTTCTTCTGCTCTTCTTTCGCTGTCCAAATAAATCCACCAAAAACAAAAACGATTCCGAAACAGAAATGAAAAAAAAAAAAAAAGATGATCATCACAAATAATTAAAGCTGCTCGATTCCTAAGCCAAACTGAACTGACTGATTCTCGCTCTCTTCCCAGCACATAAAGCCCGGGAAGAGAGCAACAACCAATCAGCAGCATTTAGGCTTTAGCCCAGCAGGCACATCATGACTGACGTGCCTGCGGACGTCGCAGTCCGAGCCCCTTCCAAGTCTATGCGGTTTGGAACCGCTGCCGCATAGACTTCTGGGCATCACAATGATGCCTTATGTGCTCCTCCGGGCTGCAAAGAAAACAAAAAAAAAAAAAAAGACTGTTTACAACCGCGCGGGTAAGGTGCGCAATGCGCATGCGCATACTTTCGAGTCGCGGACTCGAAATTTAAACTAAAAAAAAAAGATTTCTTTTTTTTTTTTTTTTTACAGTAAATTAAAAAATATAAACAAGACCAAAACAACTGAGGGGGCTGCAGACCGGCAGTCCGATGCCACGAGCCGCCCCTGTTCTGGATGCAGACAGTACTTTTCATTTGTGTGCCCTACAATACAGTGCTTGTTAAGTCACACATGTCATGTGTCTGCAGCCAGTACACTGTACTGCTTTTACGTATATCTGTAATATTAGTTATTGTCAATACAAGTCAATGTCATGTGTGCTGCACACCAATGTTGCTCATTCAGATAGGTACTTACTGTTTAATGCACAAGTCCACACCTATTAATGAAGTCAAGAATGTCAGAATGACAGCCATATACTCTGCACATTTGAAATGTCAGGACCTGCTAGAGTACTGAAGCACAGACACTGAATGGTTTGGGACTGGGTGGTGGGGGACTTGCCCCACACATGTGGGGGTGTACAGAGGTTGCCTCCCTGAAAATAGAAGTTTAAAGGAGAAGAGTGGCGTTCGAAACTCACTGTTTTCCTGAGTTTTTGTTCCTGCATTTCAATAGGGAGCCAATAAAAGGACCTGCACAATGTTAGTGGATATGCACATGCAACACTTTCACAGTGAGTAGAATGCAGTGAAATGTGTTCTGCCACATATCACACAGTGTGCCACAGTAGTGCAGTGGCTACAGCTTCAGCGTCGTAGTGTTTAATTATCCAGTTCAGTCCTCATGTGGGATGCTTTTCTATTGTCTGCTTGCTTCTTCCCCCATGACAACATGGATTTTTGCTGAGTGCTTTTGCTGTCTTTCAGATCCAAAGACAAGCGGTGGATAAGTTCAGCAAGTGTGTGTGTGTGTGTGTGCATGTGTGCGTGCGTGCGTGTGTGCGTGTGTGCGTGTGTGTGTGTGTGTGTGTGTGTGTGTGTGTCTGCGTGTGTGTGTATGTGTGTGTGTCTGCGCGTCTGTGTGTGTCTGCGTGTGTGTGTGTGTGTGTCTGCGTGTGTGTCTGCATGTGTGTGTGTGTGTGTGTGTGCCTGCGTGTGTGTGTGTGTGTGTATGTGTGTGTGTCTGCGTGTGTGTGTGTGTGTGCGTGTGCGTGTGTCTGCATGTGTGTGTCTGCGTGTGTGTGTGTGTGTGTGTGTGCATGTGTGCGTGTGTGTGTGTGCGTGTGTATTTATCTTTTGATATGTACTAGTTTAGTGCCAAGATTGTCTCAACACCCCACCCCCACTAACAAACCAGAAAAACATAGAGCAAGACATCAGGATATGAAATAACGAAAGAAGGAATGAAGCATCTTCTAAAGTGTTCTTTGATGTAATGATATATGCTATGGTTAAATGTGTATCATTTACAGACAGATTTTGTATAATATAATGTGTCACTGACAAAGCCCAAACTGTGCCTAAGTGTGCACAAACAGCAGTTGTATCCCTCCAAAATAGTTTTCCTAGTTACACATACAGAAAAGGCCAGGGCTCTACACATAAGAGCTATATGTGTGTGTGTGTGTGTGTGTGTGTGTGTGTGTGTGTGTGTGTGTGTGTGTGTGTGTGTGTGTGTGTGTGTGTGTGTGTGTGTGTGAGGTGTACTGGTTATTAAAGTTTGCTGTGATTGGCTTTTGCATGCCATTTGTGTGGGATCTGCTTATTGTGTGCAAATATCAGCACTAAGCTTCCAGTGTCATGAGTTTTAAAATTGTCGACATCTCATGGTAGACTGGTGTGCAGCTGCAGACTTTTCCCCCCATGGGTTTCCCACAATGTCACTGTACCACTTTTATTAACTTGTCTGATCCATCTACAACATAAAGCCACCTCTGACTTTTAGTTCAGCAGCTAGATCATGTCTCTGTACTCACTTAGAATTCAGTACCATATGGAACAAGTCCCAGATTTGTCCCCTGCTGGGCTGGGGTCAAGACCCAGTGAACCAGCAGAGGTTCCACAATATCACAGTCAAAGATAAGAATTGGCTCTGCCTCCCCTCACTGGGCTGGATCATGATCCAGACAAGTTCTTGAGCTGAACTGCATCCTTGTACTCAGGGAGTAGGGCAGCAGGGAGGAGTCATCGGGGTCTATATCACATCAGCGAACACTAAAAATAGCAAACGCTGATATATTGAACTTCAAAGTCAGAAAGCTGAAAACAGTGAAGGAACGGATCAGCAATTTTTTTCCCAGGGAAAAAAATCCCTGATCCGTTCCTTCGCTGTTTTCAGCTTTCAGACATTTGAGTTTGACATAACAAAGTTCACTATTTTTAGCGTTCGCTGTTATGATATAGACCCAAGTCATTGTACTGAGGGAGGGGTGTGGAGTCTCTATGATTCCCATGCATGTGCACTACAAGGCCAGGGATGGGCATGCAATACCCTTTGATGAGGGATGGCCTTGTCTCTCCAAGTGACATTCTTAGGAGGTATGTCCACACCCTAGACAATGCCACAATTGCTTCCTTTTCTGTACCAAAGGGCTAATGCCAGAAAGATCCTAGAAATGCAGTCGTCATTCCCCCCATCCTCCATGTATAGAGAACATGTCACACTTCTTCACTCCTCTCTTACTCCAAGCTAACTCCAGCAGGTACCTGGGTACCTGAGGGACTAATATAACTTAGGTGTTCTCGACGACATTCTGGGCTTCATCTCTGTACACTACAAGAAAAGCTAACTAGACAATCATTGCTGACATTATATCTTGTACTACCTGTCAAGTCATCATCCATGTGTATGTGGCAGACACATCCTACATGGATTGTTAGTTTTAGATTGCTATGCGTGTATGAATTATATGTGCTCATATAACTTTCATATCTCAACTACAACTTCAAGCTGTTGAATTCATAACACTTCTGGCAATGCACACATATTATCTTTGTCTCACATTTGTTGTTATGCCTTCTGTATTCCATCTCAGTGACATGACAATGCATAATTGCTATTTTGTAAACCCTGTGGGTCAGCCATGTACTTTAATCGATCATACTTAAAGTTTGAATGCAGAGTCATTATGATCTGCATTTCATCTTTTTATACCAAGCAACAAATATGTACATTGTGCACAGCATGCAACTTAGTGTCTATTAGTGTGCATTCTTGCTATGGCATGCACGTATAGTTTTCTGACTGTAAGACAGCCAACCACCAAGGATAAAGTACAGTTGTGTACCTACCATAAATGTAGATGTTCGAGTGTATTCACTGTTGCAGTCATTACAATTGGGTTATCCTGCTGGCAGGCTACCCGCAGTCGGCCTGAGTTCCAAAGTCTAGGTCCGGCATCGGTTGCTGTCACCTCTTCCCTGATGTCAGTGCACCAGGGGTATAAAAGATGCAGCCGATGCCATTTTCTTCAGTTTTTCTTGCCCCAGATGTCAGGTGCCCCTACAATGGTAGGCTAAATTATGCCAACAAGCATGCATGCACAAAAAACAGCTTTTCCTTCATCTACAAGCAAATACACCACATAGGTTGTATAGAGTAGAAAAGTACAGTTAGGTCCCAGCAAAGAAGAAAGGGGGATGGTGGGAGGGTAACCTGGACTGCAACAGTCAATACACTCGAACATCTACATTATGGTAGGTACACAACTGTACTATGTTCATCGTGTTTCACTGTTGCAGTCATTACAATTGGGTTGAATTCCAAAGCTAAGGTTGGGAGGCTGGAGCTAAATAGGATTAGGTGAGGCTATAAGGCCCTGCAGAACTGCACTGGCAAAGCCTGCCCTGGATTTAGAGTAGAGAGGTAGGTGATAGTGCTTTGTAAAGGTATGCACTGAACTCCAGGTTGCAGCTTCTAAGATGTCTTTGGTTGGTATTCCTCTGAGGAAGGCTGCTGAAGCGGCTGCTGCTCTGGTTGAATGTGGCCTAATGCCCTTAGGCACTGATTTGCCATGCTGTGAATAGCAGTAGCGAATGCAATGGCCTATCCACTTTGAAATAGTCTGTTTTGAGATAGGCTTTCCTTGTGATGCTGCAGCATAGGCCACTAGAAGTTGATCAGTCTTTCTGAAAGCTTTAGTTCTGTCCAAGTAGAAGCGAAGCTGTCTGTGAATGTCCAAAGAATGCAGAATTTTCTCACCCTTATTCTGTGGGTTTGGATAAAAAGTAGGCAAATTAATTGTTTGGTTAGGGGCCACACTGGACACTACCTTAGGCATAAATGTAGGGTTTGTCCTCAGCGAAACCCTGTCAGGATGGAAAATGATAAAAGGTTCAACAGCCATGAGTGCCTGTAACTCTGAGACTCTTCTAGCGGAGGTTATTGCTAGGAGCAGAGCTGTTTTCCAGGATAAGAATTTTATGTCAGCTGCAGAGGCTGGCTCAAACGGAGGCAGTGTGAGTTTTCCCAAGACATAGTTCAGGTCCCATGCAGGTGTTGGTACTCTCCTTGGAGGTCTTATGTTTTTGGCCCCTCTGAGGTACTGCCTCAATAACGGATGAGAAAAAATAGGTAGTTCTGTATTGTAATGAGCTGAAATGGCAGAGGCATGAATTTTAATTGATGAAAAGGAAAGGCCTTTATCTAGCATCTCAATTAAGTATTGTAAAATCTGAGGAATATTTGGAACAAACGTGTCAATGCCTTGTGCTTGGTTCCAAGCACAGAATCTCTTCCATTTGTCTGCATAAGATTTTCTGGTGCTAGGCCTCCTTGCCTCTAAAATAATATCCATTACTGCTTTAGAAAGAGGTGTGTCTTGAGAGGCTATATTATCTGCCATGCCGCCAGGTTTAAGGTGTTGAGTTGGCTGTGCAGTATCTGGCTGTCTTGTTGTGTCAACAAGTGAGGAATTTGTGGTAATGTCCAGGCTGGGCAGTGAGACAAGCTCTTTAGGATTGGGTACCAGTGCCGGCAGGGCCAGTCTGGGGCAATCAGTAACATTTTTGGTTTCTCTTGTCGGACCTTGAGGAGTACCTTGGGGAGGAGAGGCAGAGGAGGAAAGGCATATACTGTTAGATTTTTCCAGCTGAAAGATAGAGCATCCACTTTCCATGCTTGCTTGTGATAAATCCTTGTGCAGAAATCTTTGTAGCTGGTAGTTGTGAGGAGAGGCAAATAGGTCTATGTCCGGGCATCCCCAGGTCCTTGTTATCATGCTGAAGACTTGTGGATCCAATTTCCACTCGTGGGGATCCATTATATTTCTGCTTAGTTAGTCTGCCAAAGTATTTTTCCTTCCTGGCAGGAATTGAGCTTGCAGATGTACTTGGTAAGTCAATGCTGTGTGCCACAAGTTCATGGCTAGCCTGCAGAGGGGGTAGGAATGTGTGCCTCCCTGCTTGTTTATGTACCACATGACTGTAGTATTGTCCATCTTTATTAGTAGTTGTCCTGGATGAAGTTGATCCTTGAAGGCTGTTAGGGCATTCTGAACAGCTAGCATCTCTTTTTGATTGATACGTAGATGCATTTGACTTGTGAACTATGTGCCCCGAATACATCTTCCTGCCATATGGGCCCCCCAGGCGTAATCTGATGCATCTGTTGTCAATGTCTGCCTGGCTGTGGGTAAGGTGAATGGCTGTCCCGTGCTGTGGTGACAGGCTTTTGTCCACCATCAAAACTGCTGTTGCAGGCAGGGAATGAGGGTAATTATTGTTTCCAGGCTGTTGCAATGTTGAGTCCAAACACTTTTTAGATAACACTGAAGTTTCCTCATATGCAGTCTTGCATATGGAATTAGCAGGATGCAGGATGCCATGAAACCCAATGCCTGCAGCATTTGTCTTGCAGATAACTAGGTCTTTATTGCCAACATTTTGAAGTAAGTAGTTAGTTGTTTGTGTTTGTCTGGTGTGAGATAAGCCATCTGGGCAGTTGTATTTAAGCTTGCACCCAGGAATATTATCTCTTGAGAGGGTACGAGCTTTGATTTCTTCTCGTTTACTGTGTAACCTAGACTTGTCAGTAATCTCTTTACAAATGCCAGATGCTGTAGCAGAATGTCCTTGTTCTCCGCTTGAATAAGGCAGTCGTCCGAGTAAGGATATATTTGTATTCCTCTTTGTCTGCAAAATGCAATTACTGGTGCCAGGCACTTTGTGAAGACCCTGGGCGCAGTAGATAAGCCAAAGGGCAGTGTAGAGAATTGGTAGTGTCTTGAGCCAGCTTTGAATCTGAGGTATCTTCTGCATGTTTGCCTGACTGGGACATGCAGGTATGCCTCTTTTAGATCTAAAGTCACAATCCAAGCCTTCTTGCCCAACATGGGCAGAAGCTGTTGTAGGGTCAACATTTTGAATTTTGGAATATCCAGATATGTGTTTAGAACAGATAGGTCCAGTATTGGTCTGTAGGCTTTGTCCTTTCTGGGTACCAAGAACAGTCTTGAATAGAATCTGTGACCCTGCTCTTGTTCTGGTACTTGTTGAATGGGTCATGTCCATGAGGGATGAAACTTGTTTTTGTGCCTCTGCCCATTGATTGCGTGGCAGGTCTGGCATACCATTTTGCCTTGGCATGGTGTGAAAGTGGAACCTGTAGCCTTGTGAAACTATATTTAGAACCCATTTGTCCTGGGTGATCATGTGCCAATTTTGTGAAAAAAGTGCTAGCTTTCCCCCCAAAGGGGATGCCAAAAGATAAGTACTTGGTGCTGGAAGTGGAAAGTCATTAAGAATGCTTTCTGTATGGCTGTGATTTTTCCTCTCCATTCTTGGAGGTAGAAGCACCCCATTGTTTAGGCCTGTATGAGCCTTGTGGCTGTGATCCGCCTCTAGGGCATCTGTATCTGCCCCTTTGTGGTCTATCTGACACTGGAAAGGACCAATTTTTTGTAGGCCAGTTCCTGCTAAATCTGGGAGGCTGTACCTGCAAGAAATCCTTGACTGTTTGCATAGATTTAGCCTTGTCCTCCATTTTCTTTAACACCTCTTCTGCTTTAGCACCAAACAAAGTATCATGCTGTAAAGGAGCATCTAATAGTTGAGCTTTAACATGGTCTGGCAAATTTTGTTCTTTTAACCAAGCATGTCTCCTAATGACAGAACCTGTAACAGCGGCCCTGCAGGAGGCCTCAAGAGAATCAAAACCACATTGCAAAGTATGCTTTCTAACTTGTCCAGCTGAATGCAATAATTCCTGCATTTCTTTATTGTCTGCACATTCTACATTTGCTGGCATTTTCTGTTTAAGCAAGGATATAAGATATTGCTGATACTTAAGCATATGAAATTGGCAATTTAAAGCTCTTGCAGCCAAGGTAGCAGAAATATAAATCTTTTTGCTCCATCTGTCTAGGGCCCTAGAATCCCTATCAGAGGGAATACGTTTTTTTGCAGTCGAAGCCTTGACCCCTTTGGGACCCTGAGAGATGGTTTCTGGGTCAGCTTCAGGGTTTTTATAGAGAAATTTATGTGAATCAGGAACCCTGTAGTATCTGTCTGGCTTAACAGGGGCTGGTGGTAAAGAATCTGGAGAAAAACTGGACTCTGTAAATACATCATCTACAATGTCTAAAACAGGTGGAATAGCAAGGGGCCTGTGCTGGGGCAATAAAAGAAAATCTCTGAACCTTTTCTTGGATTCTGAGTAATCTTGGCTCTCCCAGTGGAAATGCTCCCCCATAGTATGCAGTGTTTCCCCAAAAGAATAATCCTCAGGAGGAGAGGCTGAAGGGATAGATTCTTCAGCATCAGAATCCTCATAGGGAGGAATGGAGTAATCCTGTTCAGATGAGGAATCAGAGGAAAAGGAAACCTGGTTTGAAGATTCATAATCTAACTCTTGCCTAGGCCTCTTTTCAGGAGGGGGATGGAAACCCCTGATCAAAGTAATAAGGTCTTCGGCCATTTTAAGCATCTGTTTTTTAGGCATGGAGGCCTTTCCAGGTGAATGCTGTACTTGTTTCTTTGTCTTTAGAGCTGGTTTAGTCTTTGTCTTTGTAGCTGAAGTAGGTTTCACATATAACTGTGTAGGCCTGAAAACACCCTCAGAAGCCGATGCCTGCTCAGCAGCTCTGGACCCATCTGAGGGAATAGTTTCCGAGTTTCCAATACCTTGAGTTTCCAGAGGCCCAGTCGGCTCCACGTGGGAGTTGGAAGTGGCCTGTGGCTCTGAGGTAGTGGGCGTCAGGGGCTGCGAAAGCACCTCACTGAGAACCAGCAACAGGCCTAGAAGAAGCCTCGTTGTTGGTTTTGGATCTCGGATGCCTGTCCTTTTCTTTTTCTTTTCGTTTTTTGTAAACTCCGGTAGTCGGCTGATCCGACGGCATTATATAATTAAATCTTCTGCCAAAGTAATAAAATGCAAAATCGTACCGACGCTTAATAGTGCGTTGGTTAAATCTAGCACAAAACCGACAACTAGCAATGTTATGGTCAGGGCCTAGGCAAGGAATGCAGTAAGAATGAAAATCCTTATGAGGTATTTGCTTCCCACAAGAATTACAATTATTAACTTTTTCTGACATCGGTCTGGAGCAAGAAAAAAGTTTCCCCAATGGGGTACTTAGCTTTAATGAAGACTTCGGATCTGAAATTCGAATTTGAAAACTTCAGGAGTCGGCCAACCGGCACTTGCGAACTGCTTTTGCTTCGGGCACCATGTGGCAAGAAAGACAGAAGAAAATGGAGTTGGCTGCATCTTTTATACCCCTGGCACACTGACGTCAGGGAAGAGGTGACAGCAACCGATGCCGGACCTAGACTTTGGAACTCAGGCCGACTGCGGTTAGCCTGCCAGCAGGATAACCCAATTGTAATGACTGCAACAGTGAAACACGATGAACATCTCACATGATGACCTTTAGCCTTCTGCACAGGCCTTTCCTCAGTGGAATAATAATAACATCACAGGAGGAATCCTAAACAAGCATTGCTGTAATCATATCTGTGTTAAACTTCAATTTTACTTTTAAACACCTTTACTGAATCATCCCTTAAGACACAGGCAAACATGCATTTATATAAAAGAAAACAAGGCATGTTAATATGTTCACAATTACAAACATTATAGGTTCATAGGTTCATAGATTAGTACTAAGTTAATTGCTCTTGTGAGCCATTTTAAACCTAGCCAGTTATCCCTTGTGAGACTCAAACCTTGCATCCTGTGTTTGTAAAGCAAACACCTTAACCATTAGGCCAACCTCCCAACCTTATTATTATACATCACATGCATGCTTTTAAACAATTATATTCAATCCAGAATTACATAAATTCAATTCCTGCCTTCCCTTAAGTCTCACTCCTCCTCCCAAACATTATTCTACATGTCTTGTTCTCACCAATTCCATTTTTCTTTCTATGTAGTTGGCTCCTACCCTTTTCCAAAGACCCGACTTCCAGTTCTTTTATTTTTCTTACAGTATTCACTATTTTAGGTTGGTTTGAACTTTGATTTCCATTTCCTAGTAACTGCTTTTTGGCAGCCACCAGAATTAAACTTAACAAGGCGTTACTTATGTCTAGGCAATTCAGCACCTGTATCCAGTCTCTGAAAAGTATTTCCTTAGTTACACACATTTGCCAACCAAATACTCCTAATGGAGTACTCTCTGGGGAATTTTTAAAGTCTGCCACCTCACTGTACTTCTAAAACATATGTTCCCAGTTACTCTTTGTTCACTATCACACCTCCAATATTTGCCGCCGACATGAGGGAAAAGTTCTTTAGAGTATGTTTGGAGTATAAAAATACCTATACAAACCCTTCCAAGAAAAAATCCAAAATGTTCTAGGCTTTGTTATATATTTGCGAGCCATACATATGTCCTAGCATTGTTTTCTGGTGAATTGCTGATCCAGTCCCTCTTCCCAAGCTTTTCTAACCTCCTCTGATTTATTTTTATAATCATAACATATTTTATATGCCTTACTAATTATCACTTTTCTAATAGCAGCTTATGTTCTAGATTCAACTAAAAACTTATTAGAGCAGGTCTTACACATAGGATTTGTCTATCCCGTTCTCTTTGCCTGTACTCTTATATCAGTCCCTGATAGTGAAAGCAGTCTCTAGCCTGCAGACCAAATGTCTTCTTGGCCTCTTCCCATTTTATTACCTTTCCCTCTCTGGATATTTGTTCCCAATACCTTTGTTCCTTTCCCAGTTTTTTCCAGTAAACTCTACCTCCCTCTTGTATATCCTCTGTACTCCTAATTGTAGTCACACCTATTGGCAGAATCCTTTTTTCTCCACTCTCGCATTAGCTTAGTTCTTAGAATAGTCTTTGCTGCTTTATGAATATAATATTTTATATGGCCATTTATTCTCTTTAAGCATCTGCATCTAAAATTCCATTCTCCCTTTATTTCTTGAATTCCACACCCCTTACTTCATTATCTTCACTTTTGGCTTTGAATTATGGCATTCTGCTTGTATTATGTTTATGAGCCTTAACTGTATAGCTCCAAAATATCCCTTCAAATCAGGTAATCTTAAACCACCTTGTTCTATTGGAAGGATCAACTTATCCCACCTGACCCTTTCCCTCCAAGATAAAATCCATCAACTCTTTATATAAATTACTGTCCACAACTTCTCCTCTGGTTGAGTATGCCTGACCTGTGTATAACACTAAAGGGAATAAAAAAATTTTCACTGCTTGTATTTTGATATCCATATCCATAAAAAAAGCTTCCAGTTTCTCATTTTTTGTATTATCTTTTATTAAGTCTCTTCTCACACATCCTTAAACAGAATCGGTTTTAACCCATAATTCCTAAATACTTCATTTTATTATGTCCCCATAGATATGGGTATTGCTGTACCAATTCATGTGTGGGCACATAGTTTACAGATATAGCTTTTGTTTTGTCTGCATTAATTTTATAACCCCCCCCCCCAAAATCTTGAAACTGACTTAGAATTTTCCACAACTCTTAGATGTCACTTTCTGGTTTTATCACGTACAAAATAGTACTGTCTGCAAATAAAACCAACTTTTCCTGATTACCATACCAATTATATGCTTGAACTTCTGAGTCGCTTATTTTCTTTGACAATGGCTCTAGACATAATGCAAGTAATGCAAGTAACAAAGGGGAAAGAGGAAACCCCTGCCTGGTTCCTCTATTCAAACACAACATATCAGATAGGAACCCTCCCACTTTAGTTTTCTAATCTTATCATTGCATCAGGAAATGCAAATGCTTCCAATATCCTACTCATAAAATCCCAGCTTACTCTGATGAATGCTTTCTCTGCATCAAGACCCACCAACAACAGTTGTATTTTCTAATATTCCCTTTGGATCATGATTGTCCTATTAATGTTGTCAAATGTTTGCCTCCCCTCCACAAAACTACACTGATCCAACTCAATTTTGGCAACACATTTGCCAATCTTTTATCTATTACAGACATAAATACTTCATAATCATGGTTTAAAATTGAAGTGGGCCTGTATGAAGCTGGGTCTGATGGGCCTTTACCATCTGTAGGTATTACAGCCACCACATCTTTCTTCCAGGGTGTTTGTGCTTCTCCTCCTTTTGAAATACTGTTAAACAAAACCGTCAAGCGCTTTATCACTGTCTTTATCGCTTTCTTCCATTCTAGTTTCCAAACATCTATAGGAGTATCATCTATTCTTGGAGACTTTCCTCTGGATTGGTTATACATCATTTTTATCTTATCTCATCCTATCTTGAGCCTTACCTACTTCTAACCTTGGCATACTTTAGTCTTTCAGAAATACTTCCATTTGTACTTGTTCTTGATTTCCACATTTATACTAATTTTCCAAAAAATTCCAAAATATTTCTAATACCTCTACAGGATCTCTGGTTATTTATTGGTTTACCTTCATATGGCTGAAACGCACATCTGCGATGGCAGATGTGCGAAAGTATGATTTCCAGAGATCGTAATGATGAACAATGAATTGCCAAAATCACAACTGAGCGAATGCCAGTGGGCATTTGCTCATGTGAATTCGGCATTCTAAGTGCAGATTGCACTACAGTGGGGATCAGAACATTTTCCCCTTCCCTGACTCTTGGACTTAGTATATTAAATTAGCAGGGTGTATGTGTATGTGTGGAAGGGGGGGGTGCAGGGGGGTTTGCCCCCCTACATAACAGTATTCGGAGACATCCGGAAATGTTGGTTGTTTTGAACACATTCGACATTCACAGAATGTCAAATTAGTTGTGTAGCACTTTCGCCGTTTTAAGCATTCGAAAATGCAGTTTCTGATCTTTTGAGTCAGATATTTGATGGGTCATATATTTTATTTGTGACCTTGTAAAGGTAAACCTATTTATCTTGCTATTGGCTTCCTAATGGCAGCAACCCCTTCTGCTTTCTGTTGCTGAAGTTGTTGTGCGAAAAGTTTTTGTGCTCTGGAGTTGTTATCAAAAATCAGTTGCTTAATAGCAATCTTTCTAAACTCATGCATACTGTCCACATATTCTCATATTTTCTCTTGAGCACTCCACAGTTGCACCTCTTCTTGTTTTGTGAGATTCCCCTTATTGTGCAATACTTTAACCACTGTCAGCTCCTCTAAATAGTTTTTGTTACTTCTTAATCATACAGTATCTCTTTTTATTTTATTTCTACCCCCTGAAATAGTTATTGGATGTATGTGAAGCTTTCAATTAAATGCACATGTTCCTGTGAAATATTTATTTATTTATTTATTTAACATTTGCTTACTTGGAAAGTACAATGTGGAACGAAGTCAATTTTCAGTGGAGGCCCAGGGAGAAATGCTCCACACACATGTCTTTGTAACGTGGGAGGAAACCAGAGCACCCAAAGGAAACCCACATGAATGCAAGGAGGACATGCAGACTCTGCACAGAAGACATCCCAGCCAAGAATCGAACTGGAGCACCTCTTCCTGTAAGGTAACACAACTGCTGCACCACCGTGCTGTCCATAATACAATTTCTGTCTAGTAAGGCCAGTTAGTGTACCTTCAGGAATGATATGTAAATTCTCTCCAAGCTCCTACTACTGAATTCACATCTTCCATATCAAATATTTTCATAAATTCCTTCAGACATCTACCCTGTCTTGTTATATTTTCCCTTCTAGATACCCTAGGCACATCCTCCCTGTTGCAAGCCTAGTTTCAATTCCACATATAAGTAATACTCCCTGCTGAAAGATGATAACGTCTATCAACATTTTGGTAAGCTCCACAATCGCAGTTTTAGGTGGAATATAAATGCATGCCAGCATAATCCTTTACCCTTGCAAGTACCCCTTTACCCCTTAGTACCACAACTCTACCCCTGCTAACTTATTTTCCTTTTCTATCACTGTTACAGCCCCTCTAGCAATTAGCATATGCACTTCCATTTTCCTTTGTCCCTGATACTCTGCTGAATATCCATCCTGAAATGCTTCTTTCTAAATGTGTCTTCTGTAGCACTGGCACTTGTATTCGGCTTCCATTCATCCAACATTTTCCTGACATGATCATTAGGATGCCTTGTTTGCTGAAAGCTTCTTTATGCTTTTAGGTAATCATGGGTTGCAGTATTACCCAGCATTGTAAAATATTTTTTAAGTGTACCAAAAACAGGCAATAATTGTAGCATTCCTATATTTATTCTGGGTACGTTTCTACAGATGCGCTTTTGTGGAAGTGAGGAAGTTAAGAAACAAATATGCAGTATGTGCGATCGTACTAATGCAGTAGTAGTAGAAACATGATCTGACACTTTGTATGTAAAAAGCAGTTCACTTCAGCATGACTAACCCATCATACATGGAACTATATGTACACTGGCATTTGGCACATGACAATGGTAACACACTAACACACATCCTACACAACACGTATATTTCACAGTGGACATCGATCATTATACAGATGTATTATACTTCCACGGCTGTTATGACTAAATTAGCAATGCACACCGCATTGAGCAAGTGTGTTACTTAGTAGCACTGTAATTCACAGAAAGACTAAGTGTGTGAACTGCAACATGTCGGAAAACTAAAGGTATGGTGTAGCGAGCTGTCAGTCTGCTACATATCTAAAACACATTTTATATCACTTCTGATGCCAGTCATGCAATATTCTCTGCAGATATCTAGGTTTATTACTTTCTGGTTTATTAAACAGATAAAGGTGCATTCACTGATCTTTTCCAGCTATGATCGAGGCTGGAAGGGTAAGAACAAATGTGATAAGCATGGACAGTCAGTCAGTATGATACTGAGAAGCAGGCACAAACTGGACTCTCTGGAAAACACCCATATGGGCACAGAAAAAAATGTGCAAAATTCACACAGAGATCAGGATTCAACATTAAACTATGCACTATATCTTTCATAAATTCGGCACTTTCTAAAATATGAAAGCAAGCTGTGGTCTGTAACAATGAGATACTCCTATGTCAGATGTGAGATAAAATCCTAATCCTTTATCACAAATACATGTGTTTGCATGCATACACATGCAGATACACATCACATATCACAATACAATGACTTTGTTACACAGCATATGCATGTATATTGTCATGTCACTCTGTCTTGCTGCACTCATTCTCAGGCATGCATATATACTGTGCAGCTGTGCACAATCGGTCATGGACACCTGCTATATCCTGCAGTACACATTCCTAGCATGAAGCAGTCATGAACACCTACTGTATGTTGCACTGCACATACCTAGTGTGTAGCTGTGCTCACCCAGGCAATAATATACACCTGTTGTACGTTACAGTATACATTCCTATCATGGAGCTGTGCACACCCAGGCGGTTATGTACACCTGCTGTACGTTACATTGCATATAGCTATCATGGAGCAGTGCACATCTGGGCAGTCATGGATGCCTGCTGTATGGTACAGTACACATACATCTCTATACAGTCATGCAGCCATGGATGCCTGCTCTATGTTACACTGCACACAGCTATCATGAAGCAGTGCACACCCAGGCAGTCATGGACACTTTCTGTATGTTACAGTATGCATACCTACCATGGAACTGTGCACACCCAAACAGTCATAGATGCCTGCTGTATGTAACACTGCATATACCTTGCATGGAGTAGTGTACATCTAGACAGTCATGAACACCTGCTGTATGCTACAGTGCACACAGCTATCATGGAACATTGCACAACCAGGCAGCCATAGACACCTGCTGTATGCTACAGTGCACACAGCTATCATGGAACAGTGCACAACCAGGCAGTCATAGACACCTGCTGTATGCTACAGTGCACACAGCTATCATGGAACAGTGCACAACCAGGCAGCCATAGACACCTGCTGTATGCTACAGTGCACACAGCTATCATGGAACAGTGCACAACCAGGCAGTCATAGACACCTGCTGTATGCTACAGTGCACACAGCTATCATGGAACAGTGCACAACCAGGCAGTCATAGACACCTGCTGTATGCTACAGTGCACACAGCTATCATGGAACAGTGCACAACCAGGCAGCCATAGACACCTGCTGTATGCTACAGTGCACACAGCTATCATGGAACAGTGCACAACCAGGCAGTCATAGACACCTGCTGTATGCTACAGTGCACACAGCTATCATGGAACAGTGCACAACCAGGCAGTCATAGACACCTGCTGTATGTTACAGTACACAAACATCTCTACTGACTCAGGCAGTCACGGACATCTGCTGCATGTTACATTGTAAATACCTAGCATGGAACAGTGCACACCTAGGCAGTGATGGATGTCTGCTATATGTTACTGTGCATATTCCAGTTTGGCACAGTCTGGAGAGAATTTTAGTTAATGAAAGAGAAGAACAGGTGACAAAAAAATTAGTGAACAATAAGGTCATAGGATGGACAGACCTAATGACAACATGCTTTACCTTTTCATCCAGGACAAGCTATAGGTGATTGAGTAGTATCCCCTGCAGAGCTTCAGTCCAGGCTTAAACACTCCTCTTCAGTGGAGAAGGAATATTCCAGCTACAGAGATACCTTAGGACGAGACCAATATATTCACTACTAATGTAACAGTTGAAGATGTCAGACAGGTTCTACTGTGAAATTCAGAAGATCATGATGTTGAAAAGGACTTGCCTACAGCTGTTATTACTGAATGATAACAGTACTTTCTGAAAATCATAGAAAACATCCTGTCCAGAGGGAGGTTGGAAAATGAACCCCCCTACAGTCTCTTCAATGCTGAGACTGATACAAGTGAAAGATTTGGGCTGTTGCAGTTTTAAATGAAAGAGATGCATTTTCAGAAAAATCTGGTTTGAGATCACTGCCTTCAGCACTGCAGTGATAACATTTTCAATCAGATGACCACACTGGAATCACTGAGGGAGTCACAAATGTGTGGAAAGTAGAAGAATTTTTTAGATGCAACATCTACAATGTAAGCAATATGTGACAAACGACTGCATACTTGCAGTGTTGTACTTTTTATTATTACACCACAATTTAGCTTACATTTATACAAACTATGCAACATTGTATCATCCACACACAGATGATCTGTACACAATAACAAATGACCTCATTATTTAACAGTTTATTATCTACAAAGAGATGTGTATAAACAAATGAATACATTATGAAACAGTGTATCTTCTAAAACAGATGGTCTGCTCAGATGAATAAATACATTATGTAAAAATGTATCATCCAAATACAGATGCTGTACACACACAAAAAAAATACATCATCTGACTGTGTATCTTCTATACTCATATGGTGTGCACAAATAAAAAAAGAATACATTATTTGACAGTGATAAATAATTGAAGTGTCAGCACAGGAGAATGAACACAACATCTGTTTGACTCACATTAAATGCTAGCATACATATATGCATACATGCATCTATGTGTGTATTCATCAGCTGACCTTTCTATGTCTCTCTCTCTCTCCTTATCTATCTGCCTGTCTATATATTTCTGGCCTATATTGTGCCAGTTTACTGCTAACAATTACTGACAGTCATAACTACATATATATAACACCCATGACATTGTCAGTTTGAAGTGTCATGTTTCTCTTCACAGCTCAGCATAGTGTCACACTACAATACTAGGTTAGTGACCCAAGGGACCTTTGTAGGCCTAACCTCCCTTCCTGATAAAATTTGAGAGTTATTGGTTTGCAGAGTTTTTGTGGAGTTTTGTATACTTTGGCATGGTTGGCTGAGCATTTACAAGCTTCCTCTCCCTAACAGAGACATAGGTACCAGACCAGGGGTATATTTACAGTTTCCCATCCACTAATTCATGCCTCATTTGAATAAATACAGGGATGAAGAACTCTGTTCCAAAGAAGGAGGAACTTCTGAGACACACGCTTGTCCCTCCAGCATGTCCTATTTATGTTGTAGGCAAGGTTTAGGTCCATCTATCAGATGCTCGTGATGTTAATTATTTTACAGATATGCAACAGGTCCATTATGGCTAGACTGAAGGATGATTTGTAGATAGACAAAGGATGCCTTAGAGCAGCCTGCAAAAGACCAAACTTAATCACAAGGCGTTGAGGTAATCTGCATAGGATACCATGCATTTTTTTAGGGTCATTACAGTTGTTGCATATGCCTGGCCAGGTACAAACCAAAGGGTGCTGTACTCAGTGATTGGCCTTATGAGAACAGAGTACACTCAAACATTACATGAACTTGGCAGCATTATGGCACATCTGCATTAACATATGCTAATGCAATACCTATACATTGTACACAATATATGCTAATTTAATACCTGTACAAAGTACACAATGTATGCTAATGTAATACCTGTGCATAGTTCACAACATATAATAATACAATACCTGTGGATAGTACACAATATATGCTAATGTAATATCTGTACATAGTACAAAATACATGCTAATGTAATACCTGTACATAGTACACAATATATGCTAATGTAATACCTGTACTTTGTATGCAATATATGCTAATGTAATACCTGTACATAGTATGCAACATATGCTAATGTAATACCTGTGCATAATACACAACATATGCCTGTGTAATACCTGTACACAGTACACAAAATATGTTAATGTAACACCAGTACATAGTACACAGTATATGCTAATGCAATACCTGTCCATAGTAAACAACATATGCTAATGTAATACATGTACATAGTACACAATATATGCTAATGTGCTAATGTAATACCTGTACATAGTACACAACATATGCTAATTCAATACCTGTACATAGTACACAACATATGCTAATGTAACACCTGTACATAGTACACAATATATGCTAATGTAATACCTGTACATGGTACACAACATATGCTAATTCAATACCTGTACATAGTACACAACATATGCTAATGTAACACCTGTACATAGTACACAATATATGCTAATGTAATTCCTGTGCATAGTACACAATATATGCTAATGTAATACCCGTGCATAGTATGCAATATATGCTAATGTAATACCTGTACATAGTACGCAATATATGTTACTGTAATACCTGTACATAGTACACAATATATGCTAATGTAATACATGTACATAGTACACAACATATGCCAATGTAACACCTGTACATGGGACACAATATATGCTAATGTAATACCTGTACATAGTACACAACATATGCTAATTCAATACCTGTACATAGTACACAACATATGCTAATGTAACACTTGTACATAGTACACAATATATGCTAATGTAATTCCTGTGTGTAGTACACAACATATGCTAATGTAATACCCGTGCATAGTATGCAATATATGCTAATGTAATACCTGTACATAGTATGTAACATATGCTAATGTGATACTTGTACAGAGAACACAATATAAGCTAATGTAACACCTGTACATAGTACACAACATATGCTAATGCAATACCTGTACATAGTACACAATATATGCTAATGTAATACCTGTATATAGTACACAATATATGCTAATGCAATACCTGTACATAGTACACAACATATGTTAATGCAATACCTGTACATAGTACACAATATATGCTAATGTAATACCTGTACATAGTACACAATATATGCTAATGTAATACATGTACATAGTACACAACATATGCTAATGTAATACCTGTACATAGTACACAATATATGCTAATATAATATCTGTACATAGTATGAAATATATGGTAATGCGATACCTGTACATAGTACACAACATATGCTAATGCAATACCTGTACATAATACACAACATATGCTAATGCAATACTTGTACATAGTATGCAATACATGCTAATGTAATACATGTACATAGTACACAACATATGCAAATGTAATACCTGTACATAGTACACAACATATCCTAATGTAACACCTATACGTAGTATGTAACATATGCTAATGTAACACCTGTACATAGTATGCAATCTATGCTAATATAATAACTGTACATAGTACATAATATATGCTAATGTAATACCTGTACATAGTATGCAATATATGCTAATGTAATACCTGGACATAGTACACAACATATGCTAATGCAATACCTGTACATAGTACACAACATATGCTAATGTAACACCTATACATAGTACGTAACATATGCTAATGTAACACCTGTACATAGTATGCAATTTATGCAAATATAATAACTGTACATAGTACATAATTTATGCTAATGTAATACCTGTACATAGTATGCAATATATGCTAATGTAATACCTGTACATAGTACACGGTATATGATACATTTTTAAAAATGCTAGAATTAAAGTCTATTTATAGCACTTAGCCTTGGAGGCTGCTACACTTTACAGTTCTGTATTAAGTTATTTTATTAGTAAACTGTGTAGAAATTATCTATGTAACAGATGACACGTACTATACTGTTACATCTACAGCTTTAATGCTCCAGATTTCTCTCTCACTGCAAGTACAGATGATAACTTTCCATTCTACATTAACCTCAGAACAAACATGTTCATAAAAATACCAGATCTAACAAAACATCTGATTTTTTTATATGTTTAATACTGCTGGATTTTTTTTTGTGTCACTTTATTACTTTTTTTTGCACTGATCTCAGCACTTTCATTGTGATCCTTAGTTTTTCATTTCTCACTGTTGGATAAATGCAGCAATAAAAAAATGATTCCATCTACTTCAGAAAATTTAAATTACTCTATATCATAGGTATGCACATAACTTACTTTTTAATTGCAAAAGCAGTCAGTCCAATAATTATATTTCGCTCTTTGAAGTATTCATTGAGTATATTGATACTGAAGGTACTTTCCCAGATTATTGGAGCAAACCACGGAGTCATAACAATAACATCAGTTCTCCTAAAATAGAAAAGTATTTGGGAATTAGTCACACTTTACTTTAAGATCTTTTTGGAATACAAAATTCACAGTCCATTACAAACATATACATTAGCACACCCCTTGCTAATTTTATTTACCAACTCTGAGATTTAAGTGCAAATTTCTAGACCCCACTGTGATAACAGCTATCACAGAAAACAAGGGCAGGAGAGCATTCAGTCTTCTCTTACTGACTGCAGCTACATTCTCACCTTCTCAAACCACCTGATAAAATATCACAACTACTTTGTTAGACTTTATTACTACTGTAAATACTCAAGCACATGCTGGAAACATAATCTACATGATTTTCATAGATCTTTCAAAAGTTTTTTAGCTTTTTATGCCACATTACATCATAAACTTCTGCAAAAGGTCTCCACCATATGACTTGCCATCTGCTCACTGCACTAAATTCATAGCTACCTCACACACAGTGCCCAGGCAGTTAAACAGCAGCAAGATTGTTCCACCTTCTTGTCTGAAACTAGTGGTGTTCCACACAGATCAATATTAGGCCCCATACTCTTCAATCTTTTCATAAAAAAAAAAATTATACTGCTGCTGAAAATGCTGCACTAGTTCAATATGATGATGACTCTACCCCAATTTGTTCAAGAAAAACACTCTATATAAACTATAAAACTGCAACAAATGAACTAAAAAATGAATAAAAGCAAATCCAGTCGTTAATCCAGTGGAACAGAAGATGAAATCAACCACAAGTGTTTAGCGCTTTCATTCACTCAATTTAATACGTGAACTTCTTCAGAAAACAAAAAACTGTTACCCACACTCCCTTAAATATCATATACTACAGGAAATGACATCAACAATTAGACATACAAATGTGAAAATTAAAAAATAAAGATAAAAATGAAAATGAATACACATATGAATACAAATCTAGGTATATATGTATGTATATATATATATATATATATATATATATATATATATATATATATATATATATATATATATTTATATGCATTCCTTCACTATAAATGTCAAGTTAATAATTCTATAAATAGAATAAAATAATAAATAAAAAATACTGACATATAATAATTACATTTCCTCAGATGCTGACGACCACATAACTTGAAAATGTACATTCTAATATAATTCTGAACTACCTATTACACAAAAAACATTTTAAATTTATAGACTCATTTAGTCCTGGTGACTTATCCGCAGCTAAAATGAGTTGCCATAAAGTTTCTTTACACTCCAAGATGTTATTTAAGTCCCCACCAAACTCTGTTGCATTAACCTTTTATAACACTGAAAATTCAAATTTCTTAAATTGTGGACATACTACGGCATGTTTTGCCAAAGAATTGAACTTATCTTTGTTTTTGATGGCTAGGTTGTGTTCGTAAATCCTTCGTTTCAAAACACTTTTGTTTTTTCCTATGTAATAATGATTACAAGATACACAACAAGCAATGTACACTACAAAATCTGCGTTACAATTAAAATATCCTATAGCTCATATGGTGTAATTCATAGACTTAACAGTCACAGAGGAACTATTGCTGATGAATCTGCATTGTTTGCAATTCTTACAAGCATATGTGCCCCTCTTGGTACTGACTATTCTGCTACTGTCACGACATTTACTGCTATAGACTTCTAACATAGACTTTAAGTTGACTACCTTTTTGTAGGTAAATTTAAGTGTTACCTAACAACACTTTCCAGTTGTTTTCTATATCTCTTATAAACCACATTTCATTGACTATGGGTAAACGAAATGAAATGTTGTAGTTGTTAGTAACTTCCAATTTCTTAGAAACAGAACTTATACAAATGTCCTTTGACCAAAGGATTGGTTTAGCTATTCCTTGCCTTAATGATATTACTTCCTGTTCTATCCTTTTAACCCATTCTTTGTCATATCCCCGTTGGAGAAACAATGATCTTAAAAATATAATTTCTTTAAAAAATGTGTTGTCATCTGTTATAAGTGTTGTCATCTGTTGTAAGTCTAGTTAAACAGATGATTTGACCTTTGATGACCCCTTTTTTCATGTGTTGTGGGTGCAGGCTTTCTTTGTGTAAATATTGATTTGCAAATATCTCTTTCCTGAATATTTCGCTGTTGAATGTATTGAAAGCCTGCACCCACAACACATGAAAAAAGGGATCATCAGAGGTCAAATCATCCGTTTAAGTAGACTTACAACAGATGACAACACATTTTTTAAAGAAATTATATTTTTAAGATCATTGTTTCTCCAACGGGGATATGAAGAAGAATGGGTTAAAAGGATAGAACAGAAAGTAATATCATTAAGGCAAGGAATAGCTAAACCAATCCTTTGGTCAAAGGACATTTGTATATGTTCTGTTTCCAAGAAATTGGAAGTTACTAACAACTACAACATTTCATTTCCTTTACCCATAGTCAATGAAATGTGGTTTATAAGAGATATTATAGAAAACAACTGGAAAGTGTTGTTAGGTAACAAGAAATTGGCTGCAATTATTGGTGTTACACTTAAATTTACATACAAAAAGGTAGTCAACTTAAAGTCTATGTTAGAAGTTGATAGCAGCAAATGTCATGACAGTAGCAGAATAGTCAGTACCGAGAGGGGCACATATCCTTGTAAGAATTGCAAACAATGCAGATTCATCAGCAATAGTTCCTCTGTGACTGTTAAGTCTGTGAATTACACCGTATGGGCTAAAGGATATTTTAATTGTAACACAGATTTTGTAGTGTACATTGCTTGTTGTGTATCTTGTAATCATTATTACATAGGAAAAACCAAAAGGGTTTTGAAACAAAGGATTTACGAACACAACCTAGCCATCAAAAACAAAGATAAGTTCAATTATTTGGCAAAACATGCCATAGTATGTCCACAATTTAAGAAATTTGAATTTTCAGTGTTAGATAAGGTTAATGCAACAGAGTTTGGTGGGGACTTAAATAACATCTTGGAGTGTAAAGAAACTTTATGGCAACTCATTTTAGCTGTGAATAAGTCACCAGGACTAAACGAGTCTATAAATTTTAAATGTTTTTTGTGTAATAGGTAGTTCAGAATTATATTAGAATGTACATTTTCAAGTTATGTGGTCCTCAACATCTGAGGAAATGTAATTATTATATGTTAGTATTTTTTATTTATTATTTTATTCTATTTATAGAATTATTAACTTGACATTTATAGTGAAGGAATACATATATATATATATATATATATATATATATATATATATATATATATATATATACACGCACACACATATATACCTAGATTTGTATTCATATGTGTATTCATTTTCATTTTTATCTTTATTTTTTAATTTTCACATTTGTATGTCTAATTGTTGATGTCATTTCCTGTAGTGTATGATATTTAAGGGAGTGTGGGTAACAGTTTATGTTTGTTTTCTGAAGAAGTTCACGTATTAAATTGAGTGAATGAAAGCGCTAAACACTTGTGGTTGATTTCATCTTCTGTTCCACTGGATTAATGACTGGATTTGCTTTTATTCACTCTGTATAAACTACAGAAACTTAATTTGCAGTCCTTCTCTGTGAAATTTGGCAAACAAGCTTGCAACTCTTCTTCAATCTCCAAAAGAGTTAAATAATACCCTTCACCCCAAACAGCTCTCTATTAAAAAAAAAAACTAGTTATTATAACCTCAGACAATAATATCATAATTAGTCAGGTAATTCAAACAAAATGGTTGGACATTACAATAGACGACCAATCATAATCTTATCACCACATAAATATGACAGCAAAAGAAAAATCATTAAAAAGGGGGTTCTTTATACAGAGTAAAGCCTTCCTTACTGACATAGCTAGAAAATTTACAGCTTCAACTCTCTTAATATCATCACTCCTTTATGCGGTCCAAAGTTTTAGTAACCTTCACGACTTACAGTTATCTAAACTGGAACAATGTTTTAATAAAATTGCCAAATTCACCTCAGCCTATCCCTGTAGAACCCAATATTGGCTTGTAGTTAAATAATTAAACTGGTCAGAACTCCCACACGACACTGCACATACACAGCTTTCTATAACTTACAAACTACTAAAATAAAAAAAAAAATAACATATCCTTTCTCCACAAGGGATTTATAATATAATAATTAAGTGCATTCATCCATTCATACATATGACTTCATCAGAATAAAGAGCTAGAAATTGATTAATTAAGGCCTGGTTGCTTATCTTCATTGAAGAATAATTGCCACTGTAATTCCATTTGAATATCAAGCTACTCCAATCATCACCAGCATAATCTCCATTGACCTTCTCTAAAATAAAAAAAAGGCAAATTTATTCAAATGTTAACAATTTAAAGAATGCCTTGCAAAAATATTAGTCTTATCTTTATTTTATTGGCATAAAACAAGTAATCTCCGTGGTATCCCCGAAGTCTCAAAACAACCCACTAAAGTGTAGTGGGTCTAAAAACAAAACAGTGTAAGAAACTTCTCTGTGTGGAGATTTTCAGTCCATATATTTCTAGTTAATCACTGTATATTAATCAGATCAGACAATAGTAGTAGAAGTAGCGAACGTAAACTCGTCAAGTCAAAAAGTAATAGAAAATATATAATTCTACAGCATTACTAAGTATTCGAAAGTAATCCAAGCAAGGCAGGCAGTCTGTTTCCAGTCAAAAATCTTTTAAGTACACAGACAAGAGATCCAAGTAAAACAAAAATAGAGTAATAATTTCCTCACAAGCTTTCTAAATATATAAATATAATTTTTATCAGGCATGGGAGTGGTTTATTGTCCTGTAAAACAAAGTGTTATTGGTACACATGTTAAATTCACATCCCTTCCCCCATCAGTGTGACATTCGAGCTGGTCCTGCCCTACCTAGTAGCTGTCATAATAATATATAGCCCTAATGTACTTTAATGGTACATCTTATTTAACCAAATTATTAAGTCTGTGATTTTATACAAGGCAATATACTACATGGCTGGAAATATATCAACCTTAGTTCATTTTGCGATCAAAAATTATATATAAATATACACATATACATTTTGCATGTAAAAATCAGTTTCTATTTTCATAACCTATTGTTAACAAAGATCGCTTTCATCCTTCTAGACTTCTTCAGGTCTGTGTACAAACTTAAGGGCCAATATGTAAGACTGGCCAGAATGGTGTCTGATTTTGCAGATTTTCTTAGTGAATGTGAAATATTAAAAAACATGTTTTGTAAGAGGGGGTACCCTGAAACCTTTGTCATAGATATTTTTAATGAAGTTAAGACTAAAAGAATGAATGGTCATTTTCTTGCACTACTAGGGCAGGTGTCCACCAAAAGTCATAATGACTGTAAACCTTTAAATTTTGGACGGGTGCTTACTCTTACTTACACATCCAATTTTTATGACATTAAAAACATTATTTCCAAATATTGGAAAATATTTGATGTTGACCCTGAATTATCAGGGAAATTTGGTATTGAACCACAAGTGGTTTACAAAAGAGACACTTCCCTTAAAGGATTGTTTGAAAAGCAAAAATTTGACACCCACAATGGTGGTACTTTTAAGTGAGGGAGGTGTGCCCAATGCCCTTATGTTATGGACAGAGAAAAAATCAAGCTCAAAAATTTTGGATATATTTCCAGTTCAAAAAGGATGTACTGTTACACTAAAGGGGTTGTGTATTTGGCCTTGTGTAGATTCTGTGCAAGTTTCTATGTAGGTAAAACTAAGAATGCCCTAAGGCTAAGGATTTATCAACATTTATATGATATCAGAAATAAAAATGAAAGGAATGCATTATATAAACATTTGGTTAGTGAACCTACCCATTCCTTCCTGTTCTTTATATTGGAACAGGTAGATCTGTGACCTTGTGGGGGACCCTTGAATGAGTATTTGGAGTTTGTAGAACTCAAATGGCAAATTAGGCTTCATGCTTATCATGCTCCTGGGTTAAATGATAGAATTTCTTTATCTTCTCTATTGAAATTAAAATCTATGTTTTTTATTTAGTTGTATACACTGTTTAGGGATGTTTTAAACTTTTTGCATATATTATTGTTCTAAATTTGGCTTGTATTAAGTATATGCAGCCTTGTTAATGGGGGAAATGATGTCAGTTATTTGTGATTGGGTAAGCAATGTATTTAAACAGGTGCTAATTGCAGTATTTTTGTATTTTGAGGAAGTCATCTACCAGACAAAAGCGCTTAATACTGCTGTGTTTGCTTGCACTGCTTTACCTTGGATGAACATTGTCTGTATTTTTTCTGGATTTGGAGTTTTTTGCTTATAAAGGATTTACCATCTACCAAGCGTCGCTTTTGTCTTGCAACAGCTGCCTTTTATTTTTCATAGTTTAGTGTAGGGTTAGTTCTAGGATTATAAGTGTATGTGTGTGTACTGATGTTTTCTGGGTGTGCTTGTGTTGTGTGTATGTGTTTCGGAATAGCAATTTTTTTCCCCAAGGAAAAGATTTGCTGTTCTGAATGTTCGATATTATGTGGTTTAGATATTTTAGGTTCGATGAAATAGCGTTCGCTATTTTCATCTTTTGATAACGTGATATAAACGCATTCATTATATGGTGCTTGACTATTAGTATCAGCATGTCTTGTAATTTAATAGACTACCAGATGCAATTTCAATAAATGTGAGCTTCAAGGGAAGGGATGCTCACTGTTGCTCATTTTAAGTCTGTTTTCAGTGTGAGACTTGTGTTTGCTAAGGAAATATCTGTTAATGTATTTTCTGAATAATCTGAAATAACAGTTTTAGATTCATTTTAAGTCTCTGTGACCATTGCATAAATAAACAGTGTGTGCACTGACAAGTATGAACAGTGAACTCCACCAAAAAAGAAAAAAAAAGTAAAACTGTATAAACTACACATAAAAACAGAAGTGATCACCTTCAAAAGAATTCACACAATGTTTTATTAGCACTTTTCATCCTAAATCCAATGCCAGACTTCTTTAGATAAATACTGGCTGACAAAATTTTCAAACTTTAAATGTAAAAAAGTCATATGATCCCTCCATCAATTACATCATCTTAAAGGTATATTTTACATGTAGAAAAACATTCTAACAGAAATTCCATAAAATGTAAAACTGAAACAGACTGTAAAAATACTTAAAAAGGCAACAGTATTACCATCTTTGATATGATTTAAATTTAAAAAAAAACTATTAATGGGTAGTGTATCATTGAGACCTGAGGACTAAGCAGCATCAAAATAGACCTGCCAGAAGAATTCCTTCATTTCTAAATATAATCCAAATGGGCCACCCCACACATTGGGAGCCAATCCCTCCAACACTGAAAAACGAAAGCGGTGACTAGGGAAAGTGATAACGTGTCTTGCTGGGGCATTAACTGTGTTACCCTTAGAAACAGAATATATATATATATATATATATATATATATATATATATATATATATATATATATATATATATGCACTTTTATTCTTTCTTTCAAGCTACGTTCTGTCTCACAAGCTCTACTACCTCCCTGAAAAAAAACAGCTCTTTAGCACTTAATTCATCACTGTACCACCACTAGAGCCTTAAGATCCAATAATCAAAACTTAATCAGTGTCATCAAACATAAAAATGAAGCTGGGAAATCTCTCTTTACCTGCTCCATTGCCAACATCTGGAACACACTCTCAATCCAGTTAACTTCTATCACCTCCCATCTCCAATTTAAAAAAACTCCTCAAACCCATTACTTAAATAACTGGCTTTGCTCATGCTACTCCGCAGGTTAATCTCTACTCTGCACTGTTGCTAGGAATCTATCATGATCCAGCTTTTCCAATGATAAGTCCTTTACAGTGTGCCAGTAGACCTGTGTAACTAATGTAAAGTTCTGAACAGAAAGAGCAACCTTCTAGTAAAAAGGGTAACTCAAGCTTTACTTCATGCATCATTCACTATTGCAACTACCTAGAAATTGTTAATGCTTGCTTATGTATGCCTATTTGTATTCTTGGATGTATTCATTCTTAGTGTTATGTGGAGCTTTTCTCCCCGGGCCTCCACAGTAGAGTCTGTTCTTATTTCACATTAGATGTAGAACAAGATTGCTCTCACACAGCCAAGTCTGCACTCATTTCACAAAAGATGTAGATTAAATTTACCATCATGCAGTAAATTCTGTTCTCACTTCACATTAGATGTAGAATAATGTTACCCTCACACAGCAGAGTCTGTTCTCACTTCACAATACATGTAGAATAACTACTCTCATACAGAAAGTGCAGTTGTGTACACTTACCATAAATGTAGATGTTCGGATGTATTCACTGTAGCAGTCATCACACTTGGGTTATCTGCCTGCAGGTAGCCCTCAGTTGGCCTGAATACCAGAGTCTTAGTATTTCTGTGTCAGACGCTGTCACTTCTTCCATGATGTTAGGTCGTCAGGGG
The DNA here is from genome assembly GCF_019279795.1 of Protopterus annectens. Taxonomy (NCBI): domain Eukaryota; kingdom Metazoa; phylum Chordata; order Ceratodontiformes; family Protopteridae; genus Protopterus; species Protopterus annectens. Next base: position 96,240 of record NC_056750.1, read on the forward strand.
TATAAAACAGGCAGCCAATGCTATTACATCAGTTTTTCTTGCCCCAAATGTTAGGAGCCCCCAAATAGGGAGCTAGTATATGGTGGGGAACACCACCAGTAAAAAGTAAATATCAATGCCATTAGGGATAGCCATAGAGAGGAGAGGTAGATAGATAAAGCCAGGGGGCTGGAGGGAGGGAAACCAGGACTGCAACAGTGAATACACTCGAACATCTACATTTATGGTAAGTGTACACAACTGTACTATGTTTTTCATGTTTCACTGTTGCAGTCATCACACTTGGGTAAATTCCCAAAGCTGAGGAAGGGTGGAGGCAGTCAAGAAGTGTTAGGGCTGGCTAGTAAGCCTTGAAAGCATGTTGTAGCAAATCCAGCCCTGGATTTGGAAAAAGATAGCTAAGTGGTAGTGCTTGGTGAAGGTGTGTACAGAACTCCAGGTTGCAGCTTCCAGAATGTCCCTGGTAGGGACTCCCCTTAGAAATTCTATAGAGGTAAAAGTAGCCCTAGTGGAATGTGTTCTGACCCCCTGAGGGGTTGGTTTTCCACAGGGCTTGTAGCAGAAATGGATGCAGTGTGCTATCCATTTGGAAATGGTTTGTTTTGAAAAGGCTTTACCCTCTGCCCCTGAAGCAAATCTGACTAGCAGCTGGTCAGATTTTCTGAAAGGCTTAGTCCTATCAAGGTAGAACCTGAGCTGTCTGTGCACATTCAAAGAGTGCAGCATCCTTTCCCCTTTATTCTGAGTGTTAGGGAAGAAGGTTGGTAAGTGGATGGATTAGTTTAGAGCCATACTGGACATCACCTTAGGCATAAAGGACAGGTTAGTCCTGAGGGAAACCCTGTCCGCATGGAAAATAATGAAGGGTTCCAGAGCCATCAGTGCCTGTAACTCAGACACTCTTATAGCTGAAGTGATGGCTAGAAGCAAGGCTGTTTTCCAAGAGAGAAATTTTTAACTCTGCTGAAACAGCAGGTTCAAAAGGGGGAAGCGTGAGCTTTTCCAGTACAAAGTTAAGGTCCCAGGCAGGGGTGGGTGCCCTCCTTGGGGGCCTTAAGTTGTTAGCCCCTCGCAGGAACTGTTTGATGAGAAGGTGAGAAAATAGAGGTAGCTCAGCATTATAATGAGCCAAGATGGCAGAGGCATGAATCTTAATGGAGGAGAAGGATAGGCCTCTGTGGAGTAGCTCTGCTAGGTAATCCAGGATTACAGGTAAGGAGGGCAGTGCTGTGTCCTTTCCTTTAGACTGAGTCCAAGAACAATATCTTTCCTACTTTTCAGCATATGATTTCCTAGTACTAGACCTTCTGGCTTCAAGAATATCATCCAGCACCTGTTTGCTGAGGGTTGCTGGTGGGGTATTCAAGGGATAAGTCAGGCTGCAAGGTTTAGGGTTTGAAATTGTGGATGCAAAATCTGTCCCTCCTGCTGAGACTGCTTCCAGGTCCTGAGAATGCTGGCACCAAAGACTTTTTAAGTACCATTGAAGTTTCCTCATATGCAGTCTTGCATACTGAATTAGTAGAATACATGAGGCCATAAACCCTAGGGCTTGCAGTATTTTTCTTGCAGATAGCTGGGTCCTGGTGGCCATTTGTTTGAAGTCATCTGTCAGATAGACCTGTTTTTCTGAAGTGAGAAATGCCATCTGGGAAGTTGTGTCCAAGCTTGCTCCCAAGAATACAATCTTTTGACTGGGTACTAGTTGAGATTTCTTTTCGGTGATGGTGTACCCCAAAGAAGTGAGAAGGCTTTTTACAAATGCCAGGTGCTGAAGCAGCAATTCCTGACTGTCCGGCTGAATCAGGCAGTTGTCCAAGTATGGGTAAATTTGGATATTTCTCTGCCTACAGTATGCAATGGCTGGAGCCAGGCATTTTGTGAATACTCTGGGTGCAGTAGATAAGCCAAAGGGAAGTGCAGAGAACTGATTATGCATAGATCCTGCCCTGAAATGTAGACATTTCCTGCATGACTCCCTTATGGGGATGTGCAGATAAGCTTCTTTTAAGTCTAGAGTGACTAACCAGGCATCCTTGGCTAGCATAAGGAGAAGCTGTTGCAGGGTAAGCATCTTGAATTTTGGGACCACCAGAAAGGTGTTGAGAATTGAAAGATCCAGGATCGGGTGCCAAGAGCCCTCTTTTCTGTGCACCAGGAGAAGTCTGGAGTAGAAACTCTGACCACTTTGTTCTACTGGAACAGGTTGAATAGCTCTGATATTGAGCAGGGAAAGCACTTGCTTTTGAGCCTCTGCCCACTGGTTTGGAAGAAGGTCTGGAAACCCTTTTGGGGTTGGCAGTGAATGGAAGTAGAATTTGTACCCCTGGAATACAATGTTGAGGACCCATTCATCCTGAGTGATGGACATCCAGTTTTTTGCATGAAAGGCAAGTTTTCCTCCTAGGAGCACAAGTAGTTGGGCAGGGCTGGGAAGTAGAATTGAGAAGTCATAGTGAACTATTTCCATAGGGGGGGTTGCTTACCACTCCCAATTTTTCGGGTGGGGGCACTCCATTGCTTAGATCTCTGCATACCCTGAGACTGTAGTCTGGATGGCCGGTTTCCCCTGGGTTTTGTCTGGGAAGGCCTGGAAGGGGCTGGAAAAGACTAGTGTTTTGAAGGGCAATGCCTACTGAATCTAGGTGGTTGCACTTGTAAGAATTCTTTAACAGTTTGCATAGATTTAGCTTTTTCTTCCATCTTTTTAAGAACAACTTCTGCTTTGGTGCCAAACACACAGTCCTTATTTAAAGGAGTGTCTAGTAATTTGGATTTGACATGATCTGGCAAGGTTTGCTCCTTCAGCCAAGCATGTCTTCTCAGTACAGAACCAGTGACTGTAGCCCTGCAGGATGCTTCTAAGGCATCAAAGCCACACTACAAAGTATGCTTACTAACTTTGTTTGCAGAATGCATTAGCTCTTGTAAATCTTTATTTTCTGCACAATCTGGAAATAATACCATTTTTTTGTTTAATTAGTTCTGTAATATGTTGCTGGTACTTCAGCATGTTTAATGCCCTGATAGTAAGAGTTGCAGAGGTATATATCTTCTTACCCCATCTGTCCAAAGCTCTGGAATCCCTCTCCAAAGGGGTAGGATTTTTGGCTGTAGTAGCTTTAATACCTTTAGGTCCCTGGGAAATGATCTCTGGATCAGCAGTAGGATTCTTGAAAAGAAACTTGGGGGAATCAGGTACTCTGTAGTACCTGTCAGGTTTCCTAGGGGCCCGGAGTAATGTGTCTGGAGTAAGACTGGATTCCATAAAAACATCATCTATAACATCCAGGACAGGGGTTATAGCTAGAGGCCTGTGCTGAGGCAACTCTACAAATTCTCTGAGTCTCTTTTTGGACTGAGGGCAATCTTGGCATTCCCAGTGGAAATGCTCTCTTAAAGTATGCAAGGTTTCACCAAAGGATAAATCCTCTGGAGGGGAGGCAGACAGAATGGACTGCTCTGCATCTGAATCCTCATACACTAATAAAGGCATGTTCAGATAATCAGAATGGTCACAGTCATCGAACTCCTGGTCTGTAGAATCAGAAGGAACTTCAATTCTTTGTCTCTTAGCAGGGGAAGGCTGGGTTCCCCTAATTAGCGTAATAAGGACTTCAGCCATTCTAAGCATTTGTTTTTGTGGCATGAGAGCTTGAGCATGTACTTTAGTTATCAGTTTTCTAGGCATAGTGCGTACTCTGGGCCCAAGAAACTTGATAGTTTTAGCTAAAAACAAAGTTCTCAGTTTGATTTGAACATCGGTAGGATGAAATACACCCTCAGAAGCCGGTGCCTGCACAGTGGCTCTTGACCCATCCAAGGTAGTGGCATCCACTGGTTCCATAGTCAAAGAAGCATCTCACAGCATACTGAACTCCAAATGGGTCTCAGCAGAGGCCTGCGAATCCATAGAAGCGGGCATCAGGGGCTGCAAAGGTGCCTCACTGAGTACCAGCGGACTGACGACTAGCTTAACAGAAGTGTTGTCAGCAGTTTTGGACCTATGCAGTATGTCTCTGTCTTTATCTTTACATTTTTTGGGAAGATCGGTAGTCAGATGGCTTATTGAAACCATTTCAGAATACATAGAATGAGAGCAAAAGAATTTAGCGACAAAAATAGCTCGAAGACGAATGGTTTGGGCATTAAACAAGGCACAAAACCAACAGCGAGGGATGTTGTGGTCATGGGCCTAAATAGGTGATGCAGTAGGAATGAAAATCTCTGTGAGGTATTTGCTTTCCACAGGCAAGACAATTGTTAACTTTTTTGACATCGGTTAGAGCAAGAAAAAAGGATCCCCAATGGGGTACTTAGCTTTAGAAGACACCAGGATTATCATCTCGAAAATTAAAATTTCAGGTAGTGGCCGACCGGCACTTGCAAACTGCTTCTGCTTCGGGTTCCTCCTCGGCAAGAAAAACTGGGGTAATGGCATTGGCTGCCTGTTTTATACCCTTGACAACCTGACGTCATGGAAGAAGTGACAGCATCCGATGCAGAAATACTAAGACTCTGGTATTCGGGCTGACTGAGGGCTACCTGCAGGCAGATAACCCAAGTGTGATGACTGCAACAGTGAAACACAAAGAACATGTGTCTGTGCTCACTTCACATTTGATGTAGAATGACATTACCCTCACACAGCAGATTGTGCTTTCACTTAACATTAGATATAGAATAACATTATTCTCACACAGCTCAGTCTGTACTCACTTCACGTTAGATGTAGAATTAACATTACTCCCACACAGCCAATTCTGTAGTCATTTCATAATAGATGTAAAATAATGTTATCCTCATGCAGCAGATTCTGTTCTCACTTCACATTAGACATAGAACAACATTACCCTCACACAACAGGGTCTGTTCTCAGTTCACATTTGATGCAAAATAACATTAGCCTCACACAGCAGATTCTGCTCTCACTTCACATTAGATATAGACTAACATTACCGTCACACAGCAGTCTGCTCTCACTTCACATTACATGTACGATAACATTACTCTCCACAGCAGAGTCTTTAGTCACTTCATGTTAGATGTAGAATAAACATTACTCTCACACAGCCAAGGCTGTACTTATTTCACAATAGATGTAGAATAACATTACCCTCATGCAGCACATCACATCTGATGTAGAATAACATTACTCTCATGCAGCAGACTGTTTTCACTTCACATTAGATGTAGAATAACATTACTCTCACACAGTAGAGTCTGTTCTCACTTCATTAGATGTAAACCTGCCTGGTAGACAACTATCATTAACAAACTTTACAAATTAGAGGAAGAAATTGTTCTCTAAGAGTAAGAGGGAGTGAGCCCTAAACTGGAAACACTCCCTCCTCAGCTTAAACAAGCAAATAAGACTTCTTGTGAAGCCCTCCAAACCAAACTATGAATAAAAATTAACTTCCTTAACTAAGGACAACCATAAGATGGCCTTTAATTGCACCCTTAACCTAAGAGGAAAGGCCCAGATTTGTGCCAAAGTGGTAGTTAATGATACCACATATACTGAGCCTGTGGACATAGCTAACCTGTTGGCTGACTGGTTGTCTGAAAACTTCACACCCCTGTCCCCGCCACCCACACCTCATGACATCCTACCACCTCTCCCCTACCTTGTATCTCTAAACAGCAGGTCTTAAACACCCTCTCTAAGGCCAAAAACATAGCATCTATGGGACCTGATAACATCCCAGACTGCATCCTACATGGGCTCCAACAAGAATTAGCAACACAATTGGGTGCTCTTTTCAATCATAGTCCAAGCACCAGCTCATCCCAGTGAATGGAAAACAGCCACTGTTATTCCCTTGCAAAAAGGTGGTGCTTCCAGTGACCCTGGGAACTACAGACCTATTAGCCTGACTAGCCTTACCTGCAAGGCCATAGAGGGAATCATTGTGGATATCAACAAAGATATAGGTAAACTCCAAACACTTGACCCTACTCAATTTGGATTTGTCAAAGGGAGATCATGCCTGCTAACCCTGGTGGACTTCTTTGAGACAGTCACCAAGGCCCTGGATGAGGTACATCCTACCTAGATTTAGCCAAGAAGTTTGGCACTATCCCCCACTCAGACATAATTGACAAAGTCACCCAGCTAGGTATCAACCCTTATATTATTAGATAGGTCACTAAATGGCTCACTGATAGAACCCATATAGTCAAAGTAGGGGACTCTATCTCCAAAAACAGACTTGTAACCAGTGATGTTCCACAGGGATCAGTCTTGGAATCTATTTCCCCAAAGTACAAGGAAAAACTAAAGGTCTGTGGCTGAAGTTTGCTGATGACTGCAAACTGGAAGCGGTCATAGAATCTGCAAATTATGTCAAAATCCTACAAGAGGGTCTTACACAAACAAATGATTGGTGCCAAAGTCATGGTCTTAACCTCAATGCAAAAAATGTATTATCATCCCTTTCAGTAAGAACAATGTTCCTGTCAATAGCAACACCTTAATTACCCACTCAGTGGTGAGAGACCTGGGCATGCAGGTTGACAGCAACCTTACCTTTGACCACCATGCCTCCACAATGATAAGATGTGCACTCTACACTGCTCATCTCATAAGGAAGGGCATTGCTTCCAGAAAAAAAAAGTTATAACCTTTCTGTACTCTTCCCTCATCTGGCCAATAATTGAGTACAACGCCCCTTTTGGTATGTACCTTTCCAAACACCTGCAACATTTGGAGAGACCACAAAGGTTCCTCACTAGGAAAATTCAAGGTCTTCAGCATCTGTCCTATAAAGATCATCTGAAATCACCATCACTTTATTCTGGTTCATACAGACTCCTCACAGGTAAAATCTGGCTTGCATACAAGGCAATCTCTGACCCTGCTTTACTGGAAAAGCTGCATATCTGTAACTCAAATGGTACACTGATTACTCACTCTAAAGACCTTGACCTGGTATGGGATATTAAAAGAAACTACTGGAAGAGCAGATTTGTCTCCAGGAGGTTACCACACCTTTGGAAGTGACTCCCACTTCATGTCAAACAGAGCACCTCATTGGCCCTCTTCAAACACAATCAGGTTGATTGGATAGATAACCATAAATTCACCCAGGGGATTTCACCTGTGTCCCTCTTGGACAAGGGCAACAGGTGCTGATTGTGGAAATAAGGGTAGAACCTGTCTAGGCTTGTAAGAGCCCTAGGCCTTTAGCCTAGTAACTTCCTTTGATCCTATGAACATTACTCTCACACAGCCAAGTCTGTACTTGTTTTATAGTAGATTTAGAATAACATTACTCTCATACAGTAGAGTCTGTAATCAATTCACATTAGATACAGAATAATATCACCCTCATATAACAATCTGCACTCGCTTTGCATTAGATGTAGCATAATGAATAAGTGCCTACTCATCTTTCTATTAGCCAGTGAGTTCTGGTCATGTTAAGGAGATTGTGGTTCTTTGTATGCATGTATATTCCCTGCTTTCACCTACTAAGGAATGTTCTGTATTTCATAATGTGCCGCAAATTTTCAGTTTTTTGTTAATTTGTTTATCAATGTTTTTACCAATAGAATAAACTACCTCAGTGACTTTCTTAAAGCACCTTAGTGGATAAAGTTGAAAGATCCTGAATTTGCATCTTCTTTCAAAATTGTATGACTGGTACATTTTCAATTCGATGATTTGCTTCTTTAACTATTAATACAATTTTAAATTATTTAAGCTAAAAAGAAATCTATTTTGATTTGCATTATTACTGTTTTGCTGTTATTTTTTTTTATTATGTACTACCACTGAGCACAGCATTATTGTCCTCAATAAACTTTATTTGATTTGAAAATTTATTTTCTAACAGTATGTAACATTTACAAATAAGTTACTTAATGCATCAAGATGGTCTGTTATTAGTTTCAGTCGTTTAAACATTTAGAAACCTTTTTTATAGCTAAAAATATGATTTTAAAATATAACAGGACATTCATTTAATATAATTCACCAAATGCTCACTCAGGATTAAAAACAAGGTTTATTCAAGCTGAAAAATGTAAGCACTTTCGTCCCTAATTTTAATTAATACAGGAACAGGAGAAACTGCTGCTGCTGTGAGTTCAAACAATGTTACTCTCACAAGCACTCAAGCTGAGCTGTACACTCTGCATACGCCCCCTGAGGAAGGAAGGAGGGTTTCTGGCCAATCCAATCAACAGCAGTCGGCTCAAGGGCGGGACTTTGGCGAATGGCTTAGGTCGTCCACAACAAGTTTCTCGGACTTGAATGATGAGAGAAATGAGTGGCCCACTTTGAAAAAACAGTTGGGTTCTTTTGAGAAAACAGTAAAAAGTTTAAAAGTCTTCAGCTGGATAATGCCTTTCTGAACAAATCCTCATCATTAAAGCAGGTTCCCAAAGGTCTTCGGATATGGAAGCTGCCCATGGGAATTGAGGTTAGTTCCCCTGCTTACAGTGAACTTGTTGAACTTTTCAACAATACAGGTTTGGACATGTTAATAGTTATCATAAAGCACAATACTTCCAAGATGGCAGTCCTGGAGGATGAACTGAATGCTATACATCAGAACATTGTCAAAGATTTGTTGTTTAGCGAATATCTTAATAAATACAATCAGATTTTAAAGGATGCTGATAACTTTGTGAAAAACAATATGAACACTTAATGGAAAAAACTGATTAGGGACATGAATGACTATCAAAATGACTGTGCATACCCTACTGGTGCAAAGGACGCTAAGAGGGGTGCGGGTTTCTCTGTGGGTCCGATTCAGACTAGCCCCCGGATTCATGAACCTTGCGCCAGGCGCCAGCATAGCGTCGGCGTTATAATGCCAAATATGGCTGCTGAGCGATTCAGGTATGAATGAATTCCACGTGCACTACCGGCGTGCGCCGGACCGTCTCCGCCCCCGGCGTAGGTATGCAAAACACACTGTGTGCGGTATTGCACCATGCAAATGAGGGCAAATAGCGATCCACGAAGTGGCGCAGGCGTAGCGTAAGGGCACGGCAATGTAAACCAAAAAAAAACGGTTTACATTTACCCAAACATGACCGAGGAGTAACGGAAGGCTGTCAAAGTCAGGTATCATATAGGTGCAATATGCCAATGTGGAAAGGCACCGAGAATGTCCAAAGAAAATATGCACAAAATGTAAAAAAATGACATAAATGGCACGCACGTAGAAAGAACAGCAGACCCCGGGATATGTGCACAGAAGTTGCAAAGCAATGAAATAATATGACAATGTCCTAAAAGAGCAGTATAACACACATCAGCTGCACAGCCACCACACACCATAGTATGTATGTAAAGCTTCAACCCCAGCGCAATGGTTGTCAAGGAGTGGTGGCGGTGTTCGGCACCGTAACCATGTATTAGTAGTCAATTCCATGCAAATGAGGCAGATAATAGTGAATCGCAAAAACGGCGCCGGTGTAAGGATGGAGCAACGGCGAGCGGTACTACACCGAGGAGTGGCCTACACGAGATACATGTCAACCACAGAGGGTGTGCCACATTTGGAGGAAGGATATTGGAGGTCAGCAAATCTGGGCTGTACAATGCACATCACAGCATCAGGACTGGCGTGTTAGGAAATAGATGCGCTGAGAGTACATAATGCGCGTACAGATGCATGTGCACGAGGATGACTACGTTCCCTAAACCAGTCATGTGACGGCCTCCCCGTCAACAACCACGGATATAGGAAGGTAATGCGGAGAATACGAGGAAATGCGGAAGCAGTGTAAATGGAGCCGTAATGAGCAATCAACACCAATCAAGCCAGGAAGGGCAAACGGCGGCAGCTGATAACTCTGCATGCAGACCCCTGCATAACGGGAAAGGGGAGGCATATGAATGCAAAGATAGTAGGGGATGTAGCAGAAATGCAAAGAGCAAATAACTGAAATAGCACAGCCAAGTACAGAGGTAGCATAACTGCGGCTGCAGATAAAATGCATCATATGCCATGTGCCTGCAGGATGCAGTAATGTAAGATGCAAAGCCAAGGCAATGCAGGCAACTGTAATGTAACACTACAGGCAGTACCGTTGCAGTTGCAACCGTAAAACCACGGAAATAAGCCATGGATACGGCTGCACAGACACACCCAATGACATCACCGGGTATACAGCACAACAGTATTAAGTGTGAATGCACACAACACACAGCGATTTCCCAAACGCCGCACCGTAGGGTGTAAACAGACGGGGAACTTTTAATATGTATATGCTGGGTGCCGCCGTGGCTGTGATGCATAGGTATGTGGCAGAGACAGACGGAGTTGCGGAGGGTGGTGCCGACAACTACCGTAGGCCTCACAGGAGAAGGAGAGTGTTCAGACCAAGGGTGACCTATCAGGGGCTGCGAGACCTGGAGATAGTAGAGCGCTACAGGGTGGACAGGGACACGTTACAGCAAATAGTGGAGCTGTGCCGGCCGCGCCTGAGAACAAGAGACAACAGAGGAGCCCATCCCAGTGGACACAAAGGTATGTGTGAGCTTGCGAATACTGGCTACAGGTACCTTTCAAAGGCCAACCGGGGACATAATGGGCATCTCACAGGCATCAGCATCCAGGGTACTACACCAGTTCCTGGATGCCATGTTACCACATGCCCATGAGCACATAAATTTCCCCACATCTCAGGAGGAGTTGGCTAGCAATATGCGCCGCTTCCACCGTGTGGCACAATACTCGGAGGTCCTGGGTGCGATAGACTGTACGCACATAGAAATTAAGTCACCACCCAGGGAGCAGGGTAGACGCTACATAAACTGCAAGGGATACCCCTCCATCAATTGCCAGGTCGTGTGCAATGCGCAGGGCATTATCATGGATGTGTGTGCTGGCAGCCCTGGAAGCTACCACGACTCCCATATCTGGCATGCCTCACAGCTGTATCAGGTATTCGCCAGGGGGGACATCACACAAGGTCACCTTGTGGGGGATGCTGGCTACGCACTGGAGCCGTGGTTGATGACACCCATCAGAAATGCACACACACACATGCAAGAACGCCATAATGAGGCACACGCACAAACAAGAATAATCATAGAGTGTGTGTTCGGGATGTTGAAATCACAGTTCCGGTGCTTGGATACATCCGGTGGAGCCTTGCAGTACTCTCCAGGCACAAGTGCCCACATATTCATAGTATGTTGTATGCTACACAATATGATTCTGCGGAAACAGCTGCTGCAGGGACATAATGCCGGAGGGCCACCAAGCCCGCCACAACTGCCAGGGCAAGCACAGGCACAGGGCGTTCGGCGCCATGGACACACTGAGCCAGCCCCAGTAGGTAGACAGAGGCGTACCCAATATGCCTACGCCCTGGCAAAGAGGGAACGCATAGCACATACTTTGACAGTGTAGGCCCCATGGACTGACACCTCCTGACCTGCACACACAGTAAAATGGACGCCACACAAACATGTCCGCCCGTAATGTGTACCGTATGTGTGGACGTATGTGCGACTCCAACAAAGGCACCGCCCAAACACTGCACACCCAATAGCCAGCAGAGCATGGAACGCCAACACCTCACCGCACGCCGGTTCTACAGCACACGGCTTAGCCGTATGCTGCCACTATCGCCGCAAGTCGACCACATATGTACTCATGTGCATACACAGATCCAGAAATAGATATCAGTACACATGTAGAAATATATGTATGCATACACAGATATAAAGTACAACAGGGTAATATGGAACCCAGGGATGCAAGTTCACAGATAAGTAAGACGCGAAATCACCACATAGTAAACATAGTGACCGACAACCCGATCATCCGGGAGGCTGGGCAGAGCAGGTAACGCCAGCCATGGAAATGTCAACCTGCATCAATACATATCCGCGTGTCGGGATGGTCACCAGTCCACGGTACAGTAACGGGATATGTGCGTGTCATATCCATAGGATATGAGTGCGGAGATACACGCCACCACCGGCGATGCAGCCAACGTACGTATTGTGTTCAACCGTCGGTGCGAAAGCGGCAAGCATACCAGTGAAGTGTACGACATTATGAGGAACGTACCTCATTTGGGGTGTAAAACAGTTCATGTTCCTCGCAGTTCCTCAAAGTTCCACATTGAAAATGTCTGTCAAACATCCATTGTTAGGAATGTATATAAATGACATCCTGGTAAATAGAATGTAATCATAGTAATTCATTAAAGGTTCTTCACTGTAAGTAAATCAGCATATTATAATCAACCTATGACCTACTTAGCTGAAGTTGTCACTATGCCATTACTATGTGTTCCACATTATGCCCATTTGTTTCACATTACAAATGTGTGTGTTCCTCACTCTGGAAATAGAAGGTTGAGAGCCATGGCGGCAATATGTGTATGTGTGAGGTGAGGTTGTCGTGTGTTCTGCTGTGTGTGTGTAATGTGTGTGCCACTGTAAAATGTGTATGTAGATGACATGTCACAGGCGGAGTGTAATAACATGCGTAGGCATACAGTACAGGAACCATAGGCGTATGTACAGCAGTACCCACAAAGTAGTACTGACATCTCCTCAGTGGCTATGCACGTGGCGACGTAAAACGATGCAAAGCGGAAATGTCCCAGAATGTACCACAGGGCCATAGCCAACAGGAGATGCAAAGGACGATGTACAAACCATGACCGTATGTATGGCGGCCATAAGGTACACTCAACACGGTCCGTCGGCAACGTTAAACAGCATCAGGCATGTACGGCGAAAATACGAATGTGCTATCCCGGCACCGATCGGGAACACTTACGGTCCCGTAAATACCGCTGTGTGTTCCACGACCGTGAAGTAAGCAAGCGGCACACGAATAGGAGGCTACCGGTAGCATACAGGCCGTCCCAAGTATAGGACCACATTCACCGTAACTATCAGCGACAAAATGCCAATGGATAGTAGGCACGGACGAACATCCGCAGATATATAACCCATGTGAAGGAGGAATACGTGCAGGAAGCACACATGCAGGCGATACCGACAGCACACGACATCAACAAAACAAACATTCCCGGAACAACAGACAGGTAACCTGCAGCCCCCCAAGCAGGGATGGAGCACACACACAAGCATATCCCGTATGTATAAATGCAAGACTCACACCCCGTACCCCTTACCCACATCCGCAGATATACTCCATCGCACATATCAAAGGGATAACAGCTAAAACCGTAGCAAAAACATACAGGCAGTCAATGACAGCGGCATACCCACAACAAGCTCGTGGGAAACACTAGCAGCGGCTGATGCATCCTTGCATCCGTTGTGTACAGGAATATAACAGCTATGTTACACATCTGAATGCACAACGCCATCGACAGCCGCCGCCAGGACACGGACACCCACATGTCGAACACAATACCATACCCAACACACACAATCCACGGCTAACACCACAGTGAAATGTACCCGACACCACACATAGCGGATGCAGTCACACAAACATGATACAATACATACCATCCTCACGAAGGTATTGCAAATAACCAACGGCCACACAAGGAAAGAACCATGTCCTAGTGCCGACGCGTAACGAAAGGAGGGGGATCACCGGTGATATGCGCATAAGTACACACCGAGGAACAGCTATTGGCCTGATTAACCCACATGCCTCAGGTGACGACGAATATAAGGAAGACTCCCTGGATATTCAAACCGTATGTTCATACCGAACAAAGAAGGAATACTAAAGGACTAACAAGTAAATACAGAAGAACGCAGAACCAAAGGCCGGAAAGGTATGTCGAACCAACGACATGTACTGGTGTGTAACATACGATAGGTATGACGAATCTGTACAGTATGTGAACGGTGTGTGTAGGTAAAGATAGCTGTCCATCAGGCAGAGAGAGGTGAAGGTTGGTTATGTAATGCTAAGCCGCGCAGCATACCAACGACTGTGGACAACGTGTGCAGAGCAGTGGGACAACATGTACACACCCGGGATAACCCCAGGTTAGGCTTGCCACCTTTTCAAATGGCCAAAGTGGGACATCTTTGGGACACACATCAGATGTTACAGGTGGACACATACCCATGGTCAGTACAAAGGGTAGAACTGTACTCATTTGCCTAAATAAAAGCGTAGTCTTGTAGCAGTTAAGTTGCTTATTGTGTGTCTTGTAACATTTAGGAATGTACATACATAAATAACTATGTTATGCAACTCTTACATAAAAATGGGACATAATTATGTCCTACAATCTCAGGACATTTGCCATTTGTAATATGTTTTGTCAGGACACAACTGCCCAAAGAGGGACTGTCCCTTGCAAAGTGGCACAGGTGGTAACCCTACCCCAGGTCTACCATAGGGGTTGCAAACACAGAACAATGCCACCACCCACGCTGATGCTGGCAGTGGATATCCAACAATGAAGTGCCACAGCAGGGGATAGGACATGTATGTATAGTGTCACAGCACACATGTGCATGGGCATATACCGTCGATGTCATACGGAATGTGCGCACGACGTGCACATATCCCACGCAGTAGGGGTGACTATGTCAATTATGTGTAATGCAAAGCTGTCATGATGGATATGTCCAGAAATCATAGACAGTATCACAGGCACAGCATGCATGATGGAGGGATGGCCTAATGTTATGTACATACACAAGATATGTATGGCCTGCACATATGGGACAATGTAGTAGCAGAATAGGTACCGAAATGGAGGAACAGCAAGTAACCATGTCCAAACGTTCCGTAGCAGGTGCAATGTGTGCCACAATGATGTCCAGCAGGGCCGTGTGTAAACACATGTGCAATGTACACAGTAGTGACACCCCCCCCATGGTAGTGTCCACTGAACGGCAGAAGTGGATGTCAACTGTCATGTCTATACAGTACGTCCGCTGTGGTGGTACCATGGGTCTGTGTCACCCTACCAGCAAGGGAGCTATCACATGACTAGTGACACAGTGTGCCCCTGTGGGATGTGCACAGGACCTATGTCCCACAGCACGGTGTGTGTCCAGTCTGTGGATGTCACACAGACGCCCGGGCCGAGAAATGTGGCATGTGTGCACACATGCAGGACTGCTCCTCCCACCCTGCCCACTGCAAACGCCATGTAGGAGTACTACATGCATCAGTACTGTGGAGAACATGGCCCATGGCAGAGTAGATTACACCCCTGTGTTAGTGGCATGCAGGTGAGTACAGATGTGTTACATGACTGTCATTTGCATATGTAAACTGTCTGAGCCGGGTAGAGATCACAGCATGACTATACTGAGACATGTAACGTTGTATCCATTGTGTAAGGTACACCACACATGTGTTATTGTAACATGGCCTGCGTGTACATGTGTGTATGGCACAGGTACAAGGGCACCCAAGGTATCAGCTAGACATACGGTCCAGAAATGTGTGGTCCTGCACATGTGTACCCACGCCATGGTGGAATATGGCAACCACAGCACCATGTGGGGCATGTGTGTGTACATCAAACGTGTACAACGTGATATGCCTGTATAGGGACAGTATCCATGTGATACACACCGCATGACTGTCAGTATGCAAAGGTGATGTGTATGCACTATGTGTGATGTAACTGATGCAATGGTATCTACATGATATATCTGCCACACTGACACCTGTATGGGTGTCAGCAACATGAGTAGGATGAGCTAGAATGCTGCCAGGTATGTAGAAGTGGTATATGTAGGCATGTACAGTACTGTGTGACAGCAGGTAGTGTACATATGCAAATACTGAGCATGAGGGGCCACATGTCTGAGGACTGTGCAATGTCACACGTCCCTGACTTGTTGTAGTTAGCATGATATGCCTGCACCACTGTGTGAACTGTACAGAAGGCACATGGCGTAACATCCCGAGACATAGGGTACGATGTGATGCAGGATGTGTACATTGGCAATAGCATAAAGTGGAATGGTGCTGAAGGGCAAAGAGCGGAGCATGTCTGATGTGATACCCTCTGTACCACCCCAACCACCCATGCAATAGTATGACAGGTGGCCAGCATGGGATGTGGTGTGCTGTTGCACAGAAGCCCAACAAGGGTGCCAGTAAAGGCATGCAGGTAGTCAATGAGTGTGTGAAGCATGTATGTCAAGATGTGGCCCAGTGCCATACTGAATGGCCCAGTCATGGGTGTAGAGATGCAGCCCCATACGTGCAATGCAGCACCATCCATGTGTAGTGTGATAGATGTGGTAGTGTGGTGGTCAGGGTACACAATGTACATGAATGGGCTAGCAGTCACTGCAGTGTGCTGCTGCAGAGACATGTAACAGCCAGGTTGGTGGGATACAACAACTATGGCGGTTTGAGGTGACATTGGGAGTGTGTTCCCGGACATAACATGTGCATGGCAGTACTATGCATGTGTCCACAGGGTTAATACAATGTCCAGCCAAGGATTGGAACCCTGTACTGAGTGAGAGTGTGTATTGTTGGTAGGTACCCCACTGGCAGGCACGATGCCAGCAACATCTGTGTTGGCAATGCCTGCATGACTGTGGTATGCCGCATTGAATGTGGATGTAGTCAAACAGCAGAGACATACCACCACACTGCGTGAGGGCCCACACTGCAATGTCTGGCAGTCATGTGTAGGTAGCTAGCTGTGGAGTATGTCATGCACCATGAGGACACACCATGACTGTCAAGTGACACACAACACACAGGTGAACATAACTACCGTGCAACAGCCTGCACATGTGCCCATACAGCACGTGTGCATGGAACAGGAATACCACTGTGGCGTCTGTGAAAAGGCCAGTACCACCATGTCTCAGTGTGGAATAGCATGGTCCCTACCAGTGTGTAAATGTAGCAGAAGTGCACTGTGATCAGTGTTGGCATAGGCACGTAGACTGTCCATCGTATGGGGTGCCATGCCATCAACTACCTCTGTCAGTGGATGTCAGTAATACCGGCTGTAGTGTGTATGTACCATGCATGCTGCTATGGTTGTGTGTTTAGGGTGTGGCTAGCAGGGATGAGAAGCATGGATGTTCAGCAAACAGAGGGGGGAGGTGTGTAGGCCTAGCACACAGACACATGGAGGTTTGGTGCATGCTGAGGGCAGTGTAGATATGGTATGTGTCGTGTAATGTGTCACCCAGCTATGCGTACTGCATGGCCAAGCATGTGTGGGTACATGGGAGTCCATACTAGGGAAGGGCGTGTTGCTGTCAATACATAGCAGTAGCAACTGTCCTAGGTACAATGTACAGTATGCCAACACGACCGGCATGTAACCTGTGGTGTACAGTGTATTCACTGTTGCGTGTCACAATGCGTGCGGTCACGAACATGGGTATCTGAACATGGATTACCTATGATGCAATGTGTCATGGGAATATGCAGTATGTGAGTAAATCACGGTGTGGTGTGGGAACCACCCACCCATGTGTGTTGCAGTCCAGGTATGTGCCTGGGAGGTATGATCTGTGTACAATCTGGACTGGCAGGTGTGCCATGTAGGGCATGGAGGCAGGTCCCAGGCACTGCAGATAAATGACATGTGTGCTGTACTGTGTGTGCAGTGCTTGTGTACAGCACAGTGGAGGGTGTAAGCATTGTCACACATCACTGCATGCTGTGCCTACCTGTGACAGCCCTGCCGGAGACAGACATGTGACACCGCTGCACAGGCAGCATAGCATGTGAAGATGTACATGTGGGCTGCACACCTTAGGCAGATGTCCACAGGTCATGTGTGCCACGGTAGTGTGGTTGAACACGACTATCAGACTGGACAAACACCACATGCCTGCATAACTACAGTATGACCATAGTCAACAGTCCCAGTGACAGAGTAGGCCAATGTACACTGTCCCTGTGTGCAGACCACTGGCTACTGGACACCTGGCTAGACACACACCTGGAGGGTTAATTCACCATTGAGCCATCACATGTCCCAGTCCATGTGGGCCGTACAATGTCATCACAGGGTGGTCACAATAGCAGGTGGCAAGGCAGACACGGTGTACCAGGTGATGTGTCATGTGTGCATATGTCGACTAGCACAGCCGTTCACATGTCTGCAACATACTGGTGCACGATGTATACTGTTACATGATGAATGGAACTGCACTGTCACCCACTACAGGGCCATCTGACACAGGTGTGTTGTGACTGGTGTAACCCATGTTTGCACAGGATACACACTGCTGTTGTAGGCAGCCATGCTGGTGGCTACCAGTGATATATGCAGTGGTCATACAGACATACCGTACACAGTGTTCATGCAGGAATGTCCATTGTCGTGGACGATGTGCTGCTATGTGAATGTAGGTGTGTGTTGTGAATGTTACACATCCAGAAGACACCATCTGGTGCAGTCATGGTTGTCAACACCAGTACACACATCCACAGCAGTCAGAACCCAGTCCTGACAATGTGTGTCAGTCACCCTTGTACTGTGTGACATATGTGCACATGGCGGAACACCTCCCACTGTCATCTAAGCTGGCTACATGATGGCTGGAATGTGCTGTAGAAATGTACAATGCTGGTAGCCCAATGACGTACCTGGAATCAGAGCAAACCAAGTCCTATGCACGAGGGAATGCACGGTCCAAACCAAGTAGAAAACACCAAATAGACCAGCAAGGCAGCACGGAGTTCCAATATATTTATTTTAGTACTTAAATAACAGACTAGTTTCGGCAAACAGCCTTCCTCAGTGTAAGACAGTACAGTCAAGTTCCTTTTACTCATCCATTTAAATACATAGCATGAGCCAATGAAAAATTGAGCTCATGAATATTAATGAAATTAAAACATATTTCTTAGACTTAATGTTTTTCTCATACAAATGTACAGTGGGTAACATATATGATAAAGTCAATCCTGAACAGAGAAGATGACAACCCAGAATAAATATATACATATAATTTGACAAGTTGTTAGTATAGTATAACATGTCTGTCTAGCCATATAAATATATTTATATTTATCTTTTTATTCTATACTTTAATCGCCACTGGCACTAGATATTGAACATAAATTCGTCAATACCACCAATGGTATTGTTTATCGAGTACTTGTATTAAGATGGCTCAGACTCGCTGTATCAAAAAAGGGGGGTGCAGTTAGGCAAATTGGGTATCGACATATCCTGAGTACATAACTATCACCAACAATGGTGAAAATTAAGAACCAAAAACACAAAAGCATAACCTCCAAAACTGGAAATGTGATGATGAATACGGGTAATTTCAAGTGATAAGTGTAAGTGTGTTAAAAATAACATATATAGGTGCTAGTCAAAAAGACCAGCATATTCTGGGTAAATGTTGTTCATACAAACACTAAGATTTTCCACATGACAGTTAACTATACATAAACACCGCCCATATCATAGTTGGTGCTACAAAAAGGCCCATATGGCTCAGTGTTCAAAACTCTGATCTATACCGAACCAAAGTATATTTAGGTTTATTACTCACATATATAAAACCAGATGGTTTCTAAAGATGAATGTGACCCAAGGCTTAGTATCAGATTAGTCAACATTATTGTTATAAGATAACCATATTCTCCTATAAGTGATCATTCAGTCCGGGATGAAATAGACCCCCCAATGTAGTAATCCAATATTTCTCTTTTTGATCCAGTAACCCATGCCAACCTTGTTTATTTGTTCTGTCTCCAGAAATACGATCAATAACCATGAAACTGAACTTGGCCTGAGGATGTTTCAGTGTATGTTGATAAAGGGCACTGGTCTCCTTATGGTTTTTTATATCACTGCGATGTTCATTCATTCTGAATCTCAGAGCTCTGGAGGTTTGTCCAACATAGAATGCCCCACAATAACAGGAGGCCAGGTACACCACCCAATCACTACTGCAATTACCAAAGATCTTAATGTCAAATATTCTACTGGTATTACGACTGGTAAACTCCTTGGATTTAAGCATGTGTGGGCAGGATCCACAATGGCCACAAGGAAATGAACCAATAAGTTCATCACCATGAAGTGTCAGTTGTTTATGAATAGTACCCCCACTTGCCATGTGTTTGAAATGTGACAAGTAGGAGCCTATGGTTTTACCACGTTTATATGAAAAAAGACATCGTGGTCCCAAAATACTTCGCAGCTTGTCATTAGCCAGTAGAATATTCCAATGTTTATTGATAATGTTTCTGATCATATTGATATTTCTGCCATAAGTTGTGATAAATCTGACACATGTACTGCGAGAAGATTCATTTTTGTTCTTAATCTGGTATTGTAATAAGTCATCCCTCTCTAGACTATTTGCTCTACCTGCATGCCTTTACTGGCACCCTTGTTGGGCTTCTGTGCGCAACAGCACACCACAGTCTGAGCCATCTTAATACAAGTACTCGATAAACAATACCATTGGTGGTATTGACGAATTTATGTTCAATATCTAGTGCCAGTGGCGATTAAAGTATAGAATAAAAAGATAAATATAAATAAATTTATATGGCTAGACAGACATGTTATACTATACTAACAACTTGTCAAATTATATGTATATATTTATTCTGGGTTGTCATCTTCTCTGTTCAGGATTGACTTTATCATATATGTTACCCACTGTACATTTGTATGAGAAAAACATTAAGTCTAAGAAATATGTTTTAATTTCATTAATATTCATGAGCTCAATTTTTCATTGGCTCATGCTATGTATTTAAATGGATGAGTAAAAGGAACTTGACTGTACTGTCTTACACTGAGGAAGGCTGTTTGCCGAAACTAGTCTGTTATTTAAGTACTAAAATAAATATATTGGAACTCCGTGCTGCCTTGCTGGTCTATTTGGTGTTTTGTACCTGGAATCAGACACAGTACGCTATGTCAGCCATGTAAACCATGCACAACAATGACCGCCCAACAGACACAAACAATGCATTGACACATGGAACATGTGCACATGACAACCCCCAATGAGGTATGTTGCACATATTGATGTACAATTGTCATCTATGGCCATAGCATGGATGCAGACACACATACTCCACAGGTAGTACCATGTGATGTAGGTAGGGGGGCATTGCTCGTGTACATGTCACAGTAGCTGTACACACACATGTCCTGCATAGCCGTCATGTAGGGGTAGCTGTG
Organism: Protopterus annectens; assembly: GCF_019279795.1. NCBI lineage: Eukaryota > Metazoa > Chordata > Ceratodontiformes > Protopteridae > Protopterus > Protopterus annectens. Next base: position 117,333 of record NC_056750.1, read on the forward strand.
GTATGTGACTACTGGACATGCCCGTACAAATGACCATGTCCCACAGGAGATGTGTTAGGTGTGTACCACATGTGACGTGCTGACAACAACCTGCGATGTGTACGGCTGCCGGTGTACCTGTGTGACATTGTCTGTGAAGGGTGCAAAGGCATATAGTATCGTATTGCATGCACACAAGCCCCACATAGGTGCATAGCCTGAACATACAGTACAAGGAGTGTGTGGGATGATAGCAACCCACAGGTGGAGATGGGTACGGACGCCAGCCCACAACCACATGTGTGTGTACGGTGTTCACGTCCACGACACATGAGCATCTGAGAGGCTAGCATCACAGCTGTACAGGGTTGCATGCATATATGTTCAGCAACATCTCTGTATGTCCCACCACTGGCCCGTGGACCGATGGACACCAACCAAATGTGCAGATATGAGATGTGCACAGCACATCACAGATGCCTACCGTAGAACAGGCCTACCGTGTAGACATGTGCACAGTAGGTCTGCGCCAGCTGCAGTCAAACACGTTAGGTGCTGAACCACAGCAATAGTCCAGGCAATGCCACAGATGGACGTGCATGCCTCTGTGTATGTATGTCTGTGAATGCCTCCGGCATAGCAATATAGCTGTGTCACTGTTGTGAACAACAATATGAATGGGTTGTATGTGTGAGGGGTGCGTCATATGTGTATGGTCAGATCGACGATACCATCAGTGGGCCTGCTATGTGAACATCCCTGTCCCCATACATGGATACCTATGCTGTGCCCAACACCACATTCACAGAGGGAGGGATGGTGGTGTGTAGTGCAGCAGCAGACATGTGGGTGGCAGCGGGCACTGGATGTACACATATGTGGTACCCACATCAGTGCAGGCAGCCATCCATGTGCATGGGATAGCGGTGTGTGTCCACATACAGCACTGTGTCGATCAATATCCCAGCACATAGCACCTGCCAGGGCTACAGTGTATGCATGGATGTGTGATGCACCAGACACACCCTCAGCAAGCAGCGTACAGCATACCTCGCTTGAGGACAGTGTCCACACCATGGTGATAAACATGTTGAATGTCCATATTCACACAGCTATGACATATGCAATGGACAGCCACCCTGCCAATACCGTCAACCCCCAGGTGGATCACACCCAGTGCCATGTATGTGGCATACCCTGCCATATCATGCAGACCTGACCAGCAAGGCTGCATGAGCTATCACAGTCCTACATGGTGCAATGGACAAAAGGCACTCTCACTATCAACCATACACAGCAGTAATGTGGCGGTGATGCACCCTGTCATGTTACAGGTGCTGTGTGATGCTCTGCACAATGTGTGTGTGTACATGCTATGCATGGCCTTTCCTGCTAATGTGTCATGGTTACACATTGCTCGATGTCTATCACATGTGCAACACAGGTGAGCTGTGGCAAGTTGTCCAGCACCCGTACAGTGCTGTGTGGAAGTACATGGCACAACACATGCATGTGCAGGTGTCCATGTGTATGTGTACAGTGCCGCTGCTCACGTTCACAATGGACACAGACGTGATGTGTACTGACATATACACAGCGTCCAGGTGAACAGTAGCACAGACGTCACATGGGGACCTATGCCAACTGATATGGACATAGGTGCAGCCAGGTACACATGTCCACGGCAGGCTAACATCTACATGGTGCGTGTACAGTGTGATGGGGTGGCACACAGATATGATGTGACACCCAGTGCTCAATGGTGTGAAGCCACAACATCGGCTGTGTCATTGCCACGATGCCCTTCACAGATCACTGTGCAGATGTCGTACATGTCATAGCAATGTATTTCCAACAGTATGCCAGCACAGCAGTGTGAATGTGACCTGCCACCATCATTATGTCTTCCAGATAATGCCACGTTCCCGGCTTCCACCTTTCAGCCAACAGGAGGAGGAGGTGATCATTCCATACCTCCATAGTAACCACGCCGCGCTATTTAGCCATGTGCCACAGCAGGCACAGGAACGGCAGGAGATGTGGGAGGAGATGTGCAGGAGGGTGAACAGCGTGGGCGGATACAACCGCAGCTATCAGCAAATCCGCAGGCACTGCACAGACCTGATCCGGCATGCATGCAAGACAGCGTGCTGCTGCAATCGCCAGGCAACAACGTGGGACAGGTGGTGGGCCACCAACCCAGCCCCCACTCACAGCCACGGAGGAGCTCCTGGCCAGTCTGGCGACACCCACGGAACAACACGCAGAAACACTTGCGTCCATCGTGGAGGTGGGTGTCTCCCGAGCTATGAGCCTGGAGCCGCATGGTAAGTCAGTGTTGCATGTTTGTATGATAAGCGACGTGGGTGTGGGTGTCATAGTACAACACATGATATAGCAATACATGCCAGGTATATGGCCACACAAGATGCAAACCATAGTATGCTATGTAGTGTTAGCAGACATGTGCATAGCACTTGCTACCACACACATGCATGATGTGACATGCACAGTGCTGACCGTGTAGATAGTAATGGCTAATGTGTATACCTTTGTGTAATGCCTTTACAGGTACGTCTGGCGTGTCGCAAGGACAAGGGTCTGTTGCAGGTAAGTCTGTTGCTAGTCAAAGGCATGTTCTGCTGTATTGATATTCCCCATGTGTCTAGGCATGACATGCTCACCTGTGTGTGCCCCAGTCACGGTATACAGCTCGCACCACCCGACACACACACCACCCATGTACAGTAGATACACCCGTTAGCGTAGAGTGGTATGACACCACACAACCTATTGGTGTGTTACGTGCATTCAGATATGCATACAATGGTGTAGGTGTTACACAATGGCTGCATGTGTAGTATGCATTGGTATGCCACTGCAGTATGCACACAGTACCACATAGTGAGCTGTGATCTGGCCAGAGCACAGGTGTTACCAATGTGACCCATGCCCCTGCATCAGGTGCACATGTTGTGACATGGCACATGCCATGTCCCATGCATGTGGATGTCTGGCTGCAGCATTGTCACACCATGACATGACCTATGCACAACATAGCAAACATCCACACTGTCAGCATATCCATAGAGAATGTGACACCTCACACTAGTATGGTTGTATGTCACATGGGCCACCACAGGGCCGTGTGCACAATGTCTACCACACACAATTGTCAATGACTCAGACAGACAAGGCCATGGTCGATACCTACAGGCATGGTGCCACACAGCACATCCACAGTGGGTAGTCACCGTTGCACCCTGTACACACATAGTGGGTTCATCACTGTAGTGGACCCCCTGGACATCCGATGTAGTACACCAGTGACATGGAATGCCTCTCCACAGCTATTACAGGTGCCTCCAATGTCCACCATATACGTGCTGCTGAGCAGCTGAACTGACTTACAGTTATGGCAATGTAATGCGTCCAGGTCACGCATCGCACAGACACATAGCTGTGTCCTGCTACTGTGCAGTGGCACAGAGCCCGCACTCCACACTGTACAGCTATGTACACAGCTCACAGCAAACGTACCTGCACAGACATCACTGTTACCCATACATTGTATCTGTAGACTGTACACATAACACTGCACCGTGACAGCCGTTATGATGTGGTGCATGCGGTGGGACACCATCGTCACATGTCCACATGATACCGCACATGTTTGTGGTGTACATTACATAGTGTCGGCAGCCATGTGTACTCTCAACTCGCCCGTGGCCACACGGTGTATCACGCTGATGCATGCGAACTACCATGAATGTGTGTACTGCATGCCTACTAAATGACACCTGCCTGTTGTACTGTCCCCACCAGGGCAGTGTACATACTGCCACTATGAATGTCTGGTCTGCATTCACTGGTCTGTGTTGTGTGAATGCTGCATGCCACCTGCATTATCACATGCATGCTGTGTGTGTCTGTGTGTGTGTGTGTGTGTGTGTGTGTGTGTGTGTGTGTGTGTGTGTGTGTGTGTGTGTGTCTGTATTGTAACCGATGGTATGTCTTTGTATTGACAGGTGCTGTAGGTGAGTTCCCCTCCTGCGGTCAATCTGATGCTAGTGTCCCCACAGATACTAGTGGTGATGACCATGTGCATGAGGCACAGGCAGGGTCGTCACAGGCACACACTGTGCCACTGGAGAACATCACACATACGTCCCTTTCAACCCCCCTCACGGTTCAGATGCCGACACATACCCCGACACCGTTGCCCATAGATGACGGTCAGTCAGCGTCTCTTGGCCCTGAGCAGGAATGTGTGGTGGCTGCAGAAGGTGTGGGTACACACGATGTTGCCAGTGTAAGGACTGGTGCAGTGCCACGCAGGCATGTGGCAGGTGCTGCTCGTAGGGGGAGCACCGCTAGACATACACCTGCCGTACAGGGTGCAGCAGCTGGTATAACCAGACGCATGTTCCAGACTGTAATGGCGGGCGCGTGCCGAACGGCAGAACCAGGAAGGGCAGAGGCTGCAGAGGTCCGCAATCCGTACCTTGAATGACAACATCCAGGCATTGGCGAATGCACAACAGCATCTTGCTGATGTTCTGGATAGGAGATTGGGTGACATGGCTGGTATCCTCGACCGAGGCATGGCCATCCTTGAGCGTGTGCAGTCCGTGCAGGAACACCAGGTAGGGGTGAGGCATAGGGCACGTGTGTGCCAGCAACACCACCTGCTGCAGGTCAGCGTGTGCGTGCCACCTCCCATGCCCACCCAGACAGTGCTGGTAGCAGCAGCAGTGCAGCTGCTACTACACCATCCACACCAGGACAGAGCAGGCCACGTGGACGTGGCCCTGGACGGCCCCGTCGTGGGCACGTTTCCAGCGGACATGTGACATCGGAGAGTGGACAGTCCGTACCTCCACCCGGTCGTGCCCGTGCGACCCCAGGCAGGCGCGGGTCACGTCGCCGCCGGCAGACACAGTGAGCCGTAACACCTGCACTGTACAGTCAGGGGCTGCCAAGCATACCCGTGTAGGCATCACAGATGACTGAACTGTGTACACACACACCCACACACAGCAGACACAACTGTAGGGCTCCACCACACCCACATGCAATCTACATAGTCATGCCCACTCAATGCACAGGCCCGTACACACACATGATGTCATCCATTGGTACAGCCCATGCCTGTGGCACACATATCACCCTGTGCATATGATGAAGTCTCTGCCGCATAACTGTGAGCTACACCATCACTGCACGGTTAAGCTAACATATTCTGATGCACAGGGTGGACACGATAGTGAGAGGTGTATGTGTTACCTGTGTCCGCATAGTACGTGATGTGTATGTTGTGGTGTGTGTGTATGGCTGGCGACAGGTGTGTATGTGATGTGGGTTGTGCACGGACATCATGCAGCAGACATACCATGCAGGACAGGTGCAGCATTCATTGATATGTGTACACAGTATGTGTGGTGGTTACATGTGTAGCACCATGTCGGTGCAGTTAACCCGTATGATACTGATGGTGTACTTGCACGTGCCTACTGGGAGCACTGTAATTAGTTCCCCATGTGTAGTCGTGGGGTACCCACAGGCATGTCTGGCAACATCAGCATAGCACAGTTACCCGCATCCGGCATGGACCCCTACATAGGTACATAGGCGCACATGAACGTAACAGGATATGTGCCCCACGACATGTGTGGACCTAGCATGACTGTGTGTGGCGTCTAACACCCCTCAGGATGGGGATGCCATATCCATCAGTCCCCAGTCCCTGGTCTAGCAGTGACACACAGATGTTGCCTGGCGCATAACTATCGTCACACATCCACACGTCATTAGCAGTCCTGGACGTAGGCAGTCAGGGCCTTTCCTTCACATGGCCTGGCACTCCTCCCCGTGTTGTAGGGGATGTCTGGCCGTTAACCCTGTTCCCCCAGCACGTCCCACTCATCTTTGTGTTGAGGTGTTTGACAGTCACTTCTGTGCCCGTGTTTGCATGGAGCCTGGGAGGTGGAATGTGCCCATGTCACCCAGGTCAGACATGGCCGTGTATGTCAGGCACAGATCACCACGGAGCAGATGTGCTGTGAAGATCTACAGCCGGTGTCCTCTTGGCTGTGCAGCTTGTGACACATGTCCTAGCACCGTCATCCCCGTCTTGTGGAACGTTTGCGGTCCTTCCGAGTGCTGCAGGCATCAGGTTAGCTACAGGCCACATGTGCCATTGTACGCAGTCATTGCTCTGGTGTGTGATGTGTACAGGGGTACAATGAACACCCCTGATGTGGTTGCGATTCCATCCAGACCAGGAGGCCACAATGGAATGTCTTCACACCCACATTGCCATTGTGTGTGTTGACAGAGGTTGCCGACAGGTGTGCTAGCCATTTCCCTGAACATGTCCACCATCTTTAATGGCGTACCACCTACATGTGACATTGGGACGAACATGTCCTTCACACTGGGTAGGGCTGCACCTTCTCTGGCATTTAGTAGCAGGCCATGGCTCTGGCACCAGGCATCCATGTCTATGACGCCCTAGGTGGATGTCCGTGTAACATGGGGTGTTGTGTATGTTGGCCGGTGCGTAGATATCTGCATACCTTGTCTGCTACAATCCCCCTATGATTGCATGCACATTGGAAGGTCGGATGCCATATGGCAGGGGGCCCAGGAGTGAGCCCTGTGGGCCTCCACTGGGTCCAGATATGAGTGTGACAAGGCACCTTGAGCACCAACCCTGTGTGGTGTGACCTCCAACCTGTCTGAGAAGCATCGGGTGACATATGTCCCCACATGTATGCTGGCGAGCCTTTCCATGGGTCCCATGTGTAGTGTGCTCTGAACGCTCCCACCAGGTCATGGTACTGTGTGCAAACCCACGTATCCCCATCAATGGCCTTGGTGACCACTCCAGACTGGACGAGCAGGTTCGGGAGGCAGGATCCGCCCTTGACTATGTAGTTGTGGGTATGTTCCGGTATTGGCTGTACACCACTATCTGTAACCATGTCCACCTGTATGGACCTCCCCACAGCTTTGCAGACAACGCTTGTCAAGCGTATAGGGTGTGGCTGTTGACAGTCCATAAGAGCACTACCCTGGCATAGTGGGACCACAGATGCCATATGGCATCCATTGGGGACATAGACCATAGTAAGGCTAACATGACACAGTGGCCGCATGTGTGGGCCGAGGGCCTCAATGAGGATGGGTAGCACACAGCCAGGGACACCATCGGTGCCCATTGCTGACGTGTCAACCGCCATAGAGATATGGGATCACTCCAGGCCATATGAGATGTTTGGGAGGATACACTCTGGTGGGATGGATATGTTCCCTCTTGGGGGGGGGGATGTATGCATGGAACATGTCCTCTGGTTTGCAGACAATGTCTGTGGGTGCAGTGACTGTTGTCACATTCTGGACCATTTCCAGGCAAGTCTGTGTGCCCCCAACCATGTCCTTACCACAGTTAGGGAAGGCCCTATGGTTGTCTCATGTGCCCTCTGCAGTACCACTCCCACAAGCGGCCGTGGATGATGGTATGTGGGGCCGTATGGTGACGCCGGTATGAATGGGTGATGGTTTCCCTGGTACTGTCATTGCTCTGCCATGTATTAGCTCCAACTGTTGATGTACAGGTAGTCAGTGGCTGCGGTCCACCACACCATGTGCCTACCTGTGGTGGACAAGGTCCTGATGTCATCATGTTTGCCTGTTGCAGACATGCATGTGGGTGGTCAGGGAAGGCATTCGTTAGGCGTTTGCCGGTCTGGCCTGTGTTCAACACTGGCATGGAGGACTTGTAGGGTACCACACCGGTCGTATGATGTGTGTGGTTTTCTGTGGAGAGGTCATCACTGAGGTCCCCCATGCTGGTGTTGGTTACAGGGTGTGGATGACCAGTGGATCCACTATACGGTCTTGCATCACCATTGAGGGCTGTACATCCTGTGTGGGGCATATCCTCACCATGTGTGATGGGCAGAACTGTCAGACATCCCCCCCTAGTATGTATGGTGCATGGCTGTTTAACAGTGGCCAGGTGTGTGAACACCTGGGACTGCTGGCGTAGTGTGTTGTGCCATGGGTAATGTTCCCAGGCTATGTATGGGTGGTTCATGTCACCCAATACGGTGCTGTTGTGAGAGCATGCCCACTCACCAGTGTCCTCCGGACATCTGTGAAGGTATCCTGTGTTTGGGAGGGTTGTCTGTAGCATGCAACAAATGGTAGGCCAGTCCTACACATGGTTAATTGCACCTAGATATTCCCCGCAGCAACGGCCACGTCTGTGGCATGGCCGGGTTGCTGTTGTGTGGCTGGACACACAGGACGGTCCGCATTCCGCCACCCATGCCGTCGCACCATGTGTATGCATGTCTGCTCTGTGCCGACTCTAAGTGTCTGAGCATGCCCAGTAGGCAGCTGTGTAGATAGACACACAGCACAGTGCACACCGCGCCCGTCTGCAGTTATACCCCGGGTGCATGCCTGTATCCCCTACGCAATGGCCACGTCTGTGGCATGGCCAGGTTTCTGTTGTGTGGCTGGACACACACGACGGTCCACATTCCGCCACCCATGCCGTCGCACCATGTGTATGCATGTCTGCTCTGTGCAGAGTCTAAGTGTCTGAGCATGCCCAGTAGGCAGTGATGTACTGATCAGTAGTTACTTGTTATTCCCGACTGCAGCACTAACGTGTTAGTGTACGGCGACCTTGGGATGGTAACAGACTGCGTGACAGCGCACTCTGTCCTAACTCCCGATCGGGCGCATTGCCTCTGCAAATGATACCACTCACGTAGGGGTATGCCTCCTGACAGCGCTCTGCTCAGTAAACTCGGTAGCGCGTTCTGTAAATGCTTCATACTGTAGTGTGTTCATGTAGATAGGCGTCGGTTCGTCCCCCGTCCCATCCGTGTGTGTGTGTGTGTGTGTGTGTGTGTGTGTGTGTGTGTGTGTGTGTGTGTGTGTGTGTTTCCAGCTGCCTCTGCGACTGATCATGCTTTTAGACGCTCCACAACACATGCCTTGGCTATTGCCAACTATTGTCTTGCGGGTGACGTCAGCAGCCTACAAGTATGCGTGTGACAGCGCTCTGTTCAGTAAAGTCGGTAGCGCGTTCTGTAAATGCTTCATACTGTAGTGTGTTCATGTAGATAGGCGTAGGTTCGTCCCCGTCCCTTCCGTGTGTGTGTGTGTGTGTGTGTGTGTGTGTGTGTGTGTGTGTGTGTGTGTTTCCAGCTGCCTCTGCGACTGATTATGCTTTTAGACGCTCCGCAACACATGCCTTGGCAATTGCCAACTATTGTCTTGCGGGTGACGTCAGCAGCCTACAAGTATCGTGTGACAGCGCTCTGTTCAGTAAAGTCGGTGGCAGCGTTCTGTAAATGCTTCATACTGTAGTGTGTTCATGTAGATAGGCGTAGGTTCGTCCCCGGTCCCTTCCGTGTGTGTGTGTGTGTGTGTGTGTGTGTGTGTGTGTGTGTGTGTTTCCAGCTGCCTCTGCGACTGATTATGCTTTTAGACGCTCCGCAACACATGCCTTGGCTATTGCCAACTATTGTCTTGCGGGTGACGTCAGCAGCCTACAAGTATCGTGTGACAGCGCTCTGTTCAGTAAAGTCGGTAGCACGTTCTGTAAATGCTTCATACTGTAGTGTGTTCATGTAGATAGGCGTAGGTTCGTCCCCCGTCCCTTCCGTGTGTGTGTGTCTCTGTGTGTGTGTGTGTGTGTTTCCAGCTGCCTCTGCGACTGATTATGCTTTTAGACGCTCCGCAACACATGCCTTGGCTATTGCCAACTATTGTCTTGTGGGTGACGTCAGCAGCCTACAAGTATGCGTGTGACAGCGCTCTGTTCAGTAAAGTCGGTAGCGCGTTCTGTAAATGCTTCATACTGTAGTGTGTTCATGTAGATAGGCGTAGGTTCGTCCCCCGTCCCTTCCGTGTGTGTGTGTGTGTCTGTGTGTGTGTGTGTGTGTGTTTCCAGCTGCCTCTGCGACTGATTATGCTTTTAGACGCTCCGCAACACATGCCTTGGCTATTGCCAACTATTGTCTTGCGGGTGACGTCAGCAGCCTACAAGTATGCGTGTGACAGCGCTCTGTTCAGTAAAGTCGGTAGCGCGTTCTGTAAATGCTTCATACTGTAGTGTGTTCATGTAGATAGGCGTAGGTTCGTCCCCCGTCCCTTCCGTGTGTGTGTGTCTCTGTGTGTGTGTGTTTCTAGCTGCCTCTGCGACTGATTATGCTTTTAGACGCTCCGCAACACATGCCTTGGCTATTGCCAACTATTGTCTTGCGGGTGACGTCACCAGCCTACAAGTATGCCTCTGACAGCGCTCACGTCAGTTAACTCGGTAGCGCGTTCTGTGAATGCTTCATACTGTACTGAGTTCATGTAAATAGGCGTAGGTTCATCTCCCGTCCCTTCCGTGTGTGTGTGTGTTTCCGTTGCTTTCGCAAATACAACTGAATAAGCAAATCCTTTAAGTGTTCACAATCAACAGTGTGATATTTAAAATCATGTTAAGACTCACATTGTTGATTGTGAACATTCTTAGACATAGCTGTTATTCTGCACACGTTGTGGAAACAACGAAAACGTTGCATGTTGTAATGAACTGTTTAAATGTTACGAAGACTTGTGTTGTGTCGAACTACGGGGACTATTCTTGCTGCAGGTTGCTGGTTTGTTTGTGTTTCATAGTACAATATCATGTAATACGTGTGTTCATAGTATGCTTTCTGTGATGTTGACATGTGTGTGTTTCGTTAGCAGTACGTCCCTGCTTTCTATGCTGTGGCTAAATCTCCATTGCTCGCATAGACAGTGACAACTGGAAGTGTAAGGGTGGACATTTAAAGCCTGGATACTTCCATGTTATGTGTAAGTCTCACGGGGCCAACGGGTGATAACGCATACATGTCTATGAAGTACCTTTGGATACCATATGCGACCTGTCGTGGACGAAATGTTTAAGTTGACTGTTCCATCTACCTATGTGTGACATGGTTTGTGGCCATAGGGTGCCAGCAAGTCTTCCCTGTTCATTGGGTGTTTGCCATGGTCTATTGACATCACTCCTATTAATTCACGAAGGATGTCTTTCATTGTTGGCAGCGCCATAGTTTGCCCTTCGTATGTCATTCCCGGCAGGCGTGGAGATTGTGCCATTGGTATGTTTACACAGGTGACCCATCTGTTCCACTGTATGGGCGTGTGATCCCCATAGATGTGCTGGCAGATTGAGTGCTGTATGCGCGGTATCTGCCCATCGGTCTGGCTTTGAATGGGGAGTGTCTACTGTAGACCCTATCTGTATTCCCTGGGTTATGCCTTGCAACAGCTGTGGGATTCCCCCAGGTTTGCAGCTATGGCTGCCATCTTGGCCGTACGTTTGTCCATCCATGGGAACTGCCTACTGGACACTAGTATCGGGCTGTCAACATTTCACAGCTGCATTCTCCATTTCCGGTGGATGATCGGTATTAGTATTGCGGAGTAACGCATATGCCATGGCCACGTCCCGCACAGGCGGGACAACGAATCATCTGCCAATCCACACCGACACCCATTTTGCATACCCACGATCCCATGTCTGCAACCCTCGACAGTACCCTTGCACACCCTTCATGTGGGCGGAAATGGGATGTGAGCGTACGTGTATGGGCGCAGCAGCCTGGGGAGTCCTATTCATATGTCCTGCATTTCATGGACGGCTGTCATCACCCTTGAAGGTGCTTGTGGTGCATATATCTACCTGTGCCGTAGTCACGGCTGTCACCTCTTCCGGTTCACACTATGTTGCCCACACTTACTTAAGGAGTAATTTTGGGTTCCTGCAATGGACACCGATGTGCATATGTAAAGTTTAGAACATGTTGGACTGTGTCCATTCGGCCAGTGGGTTTGAATCCTGCCGTATGTTCCCCAGTCCCGGATGTCTGTCCGCCTACCCATATTATGTAGTGCTACGGAACCCGTGTCCTTCCACAATTTACCCATATGGTGTTACTGTAGTACTGCAGGTTGGCAACTGCTTTAGATAATCCTCAGAGGTACCATTGTGAACTATCCGCCACTGTATTGTCATTATAACACAGCCGTACATGTAGAACCTATTTATTCATGACAGTATGTTGTTTATGTGTGGGAACGCCATATTTTAACGATAGTATGACCTTCCTAGTTGGCGTTGTTGGTGTGCCATTAATATGTGTTCCACAGGTCGCACGTATGTTCCGCAGAGTGGAAGCGGGTGATCCCCACATACTTGATAGCACCTTGGCTGCTGTATATGCTGGGATTCGCACGGCAGGATGGATGTCTACGGGGTGTATCTACTGTTGTTTCCATCTGTATGTCCTGTGTCATGCCTTACTACGGCTGTGTGATTCCACCAGGTTTGCTATTATGGGTGCCATCTTGTCCGTACGTTTGTCCATCCTTGGGAAATGCCAACTGGACACTGATGTAGGGCTGAACACATTTCACACCTGCCTTTAGCATTACCCAATGGATGCTTTGCATCCTTACTGGGGACTAAGGCACGTCCTGTACCCGCAGCCCTCACACGGGGCGGGACAACGGATTATCTGCCAAACAACACCGAGCCCCATTTTGCATACCCAGGATACCATGGCTGCAACCCCCCACGGTACGCATGACACATCCTTCATGTGTGCGGAACTGGGATATGGATGCACATGTATGGACACGGCAGTCTGGGGACCTCTGTTCATATGTCCTGCATGTCATGGGCAGGTATCATCAACCTTAAACACGCTGGTGGTGCATATGTCTAGCTGTGCCGTAGTCACGGTTAGTACTCTGATTGGCTGATCCCAGTGGATAGCAGACAAGCGCCGTAATTTTTGGAGTCCTACAATGGACACCGATGTGCATTTGTAAAGTGTAGAACGTGTTGGACTGTCACCATCTGGCCAGTGGTATTGACTGCCGCTGTATGTTCCCCAATCGTGGATGTCTGCTTGACTACCCATCGTTTGTATGACATGGCCTATCTATATCCACGTGCCAGTATGCGGAAATACAGCAAACCTTGCGTCCTGCCCATCTTCATAAGCGACATTATGGAACATATATCGGCAAAAACAGACACTGTCAAATACGATAGACTCCACAGTGAAAGGATACTGAGCTCTTTCACCTACTAACATGGGGCATCGTCGGAATGCATGACATAGCCGTCCCTTATACACTTCCTTCAGAGTCGGTTTAAAGCGAAATAATCAATAAACCTGCTCATAGTTAGGTGGACAGTGCTCCAAGTCTTGATTATAACGTGACATATACATATCAGTGTTGCATGCCTTACTTCATGGAAACAATAATACGGCAACAATGTGTTAATATATATACAATATTGGTAAATACAATCAGTATCCTGACACATAGTTGATAATTGTTGTGAGTGCACCTTAGAATGTAGTGTGTTGATCAGGATATTGTATATCAATGTGTATAATAGTAGCATTACGATAACAAAGCATGGAATCAATAAGTACTATTTAAGCACATATTTTACAATTATGAATGTAAATGTGTGGAGGAGACATCCGTAACCTTCCCTGGTTCCACTGGATCACACACGCACGCACTTTTCGCATGTCCGGATTGTGGGATACGCGCGGGCGCACATGCATATCCGTAGTCCGTTTATATATGTTTACAGTGTCTGTGTGGTTACGTGTTTTGCGTTACTTGTGACTATTCGGTAACATATGTCTGATCCGGTTGACGGACGTGTGCAGAAAGCACTTACAGCTTTATATATGTAACAGTCTTTGCAGCATGGGCGCTTTACGTGCACATCTATATGTTCTATAGTCGTAATTCAAGCGTGACTGCATTCACGTTTGCGGTTACTGTGACCAGTCCCCGTTAGCTGTCCGTTGTCATTAATATCCATACCCTTGGTACCTATGTACATTTACATATCCCCCGCACACACGCACGTCACAGGCATCCATTCTCCTGCTGGGAAAGGTGCGGTACTGCATGTTGAACATTCCTAATTCCCCTCGCTCATGGCCCAGGATGCATATGTCGTCACCGCAGGGCTGTTCAGATGACAGCTGCTTATATCCCATACGCATACAGGCCTTGGGTTGTCAGGGTGTTGCTGTGGTGCTTTGGGTTTGGTCTTGTCCGCCCACTGTACGGGACTGCCCTGACCCTGTACGAATGTTAGATGAGTCACATGGGCACGTTTTGTCCGTGTCCATGGTACCATGTCACGGCCCCCCCCCAATTATTCGTAACCGTGTGCGCCGATTGGCTGGTGTACCCGTTGTAGATCTTGTTATACTAATTGCACACGGTCTGGTCGAACTGACCAATTTCCATTACTAACCCTCCGTATGTATGGCCTGTGTCGCAATATTACAAGGGTTTACCATTGCGTGGCGACTTTCACTGAGCCACAGACATGTCCGTTGCTTTCTTTGGCGCGGTTCCGCTGTGCTACACACATTTAACATGGCGGAACAGGTTGAACAGCTCAGCCACGAGGACATCGGGTTGTCCGTCGCTGTCTATTATTGAATGTCTATGTGGAGTTTGTTTCACAAAGCGAGACAATGTCGACATTGTTAACGGACATCTCGCGCAGTGCGTCCGCACCGCCCGGGTGGCGTATGTCTGCCTTTGGCGGCGAACAGGCATTATGCTGTGCCATTATGTCTGGGGATATATGGTTTCCTGACATAGATGATATGCCATACTAGCAATGACCCTAGCAATGACCCGCGTCTGGGTGTGGGTACTGCTGTATTACCCACGGGAAGAGTGGCCTTAGGTTAAGTGGTGACCTAGGCAGAAGTTGCCACCGATACATCACCCGCTACCCCCCTCCTGGTCTACCTACACCAAATAGAGTCTGGAAAGGTGGAAGAGCAACACCCTAGACGGCTACCTACTTGGCCTATGCCTAAGGCCGGCTATGTGTGTGGTCCCTTGGGCATCGGACTCGGGAACGTGCCACGTCTGCCGTGGGTATGTCCAGCATTACCCACATCCAGCCCCAAGGCAGTCAACACAGCATCCATGGGTCCACATGGTGTCCCAGCTGTGTACTCCAGGAACTCTATGGGGAATTAAACCCACACTTAGGACAGCTGTTTAATCTTAGCCTCACCTCAGGATACGTACCTGAGTAGTAGCACAGGGCGACTGTAGTCACACTCCACATAGATGGTGCCTCCACTGACCCTGGTTATTACCATACCATTAGTTTGACAAGCCTTATCTGCAAAGCCATGGAGATGGATCATAATGGAACACATAGATAAAGACATAGGGGACTCGCATACTTTGGATACAACCCAGTTTAGCTTGGTCAGAGTCAGATCATGCCCTTTACACGTGTTTCACTTTGTAGAATCAGTCACCAAGGCCATTGCTGAGGGTAAAGCAGTCCATACAGCCTACCTCAACCCGGCAGAGGCCTTGACACAATACCCCCCTCGGGTATAATTGATAAACCCGTCATCTTGAATGTAAATCCATACATCGCCATATGGGTTGCAAACTGGCTAAGTCACAGAACACACATGGCCATAGTTGCTGGCGCCATGTCATACTCACAGCCAGTCACAGGTGGTGTCCCATGGGGCTCAGTCCTGGGTCCACTATTTCCAGCATCTCGTTTCCAATGTACACGCATACAGAGGGGTTATGGGTGACAATGTTTGCAGATGACTGCAAACCGGGTGCCAAAGTCAGACACACATCTGACACAGATATCCTTCAGGAGTGCCTCACAGATGTGGATAAGTGGTACCAGAGACATGTCCTACAGCTAAATGCCAGGAAATGCATAGGCATACCCTTCGGGAAGAACAAGGTTACCCGAGCTACCATATAGGTGGCAATCCACTGAGCACAGAGGGGTTACCAGTGATCTGGGGACACGTGTTGTTGTTAACCGTTCGTTAGACACACATGTTGCTAACATAGTTAGGTAGACCTTCCACATTGCCCACATCATCATGAAGGGATTCACATCTAGATCAGGGAGGTCATTGTCCCCTTGTACTCATCACTCATTAGACCTATGATTGGGTACAATGCCCGTTCAGAATGTATCTGACCCAACACCTGCAGCAGCTGGAAAGGCACCAACAGTTCATCGACAAACAGATGCAGGGTCTCAGGTATATGTGTTATACTGACCGACTGAAAGAATTCCAGCTGTATACAGTTGCATACCACTTGCCCAGAGGTGACCCGTGCCTGGCATACAAGGCTATGTCGAACCCAGATCTGATGACTATGCTTCACGTAAATAAGTTAGATCCTCAGAACCACAAGGGCAGCTGGCGTACACCTTGACACTGTCATTAATCGACGTGTTGTTGGGACAGATTCATCACCCAGACACTCACTATGCTGTGGAACAACATCCCAGTACATGTGAGGGCAAGCACCTCGCTGGCCTTGTGTTAGTATTTAGACATGGATGTCTGAATTGATTTATTTAAGTAACCTTCTAAATGAATATTTACATTAGCACATTGTGAATCTTTACATTTCGTTGGTCTATTTTACAGTAGTCATAATCATACGGTTTATGTGTATATATTATGGTTCATTTATATTACTAGGTGTCTGCAGTTCTGTTAATATATTGGCACAATCCGTAGGACATATATATGTATCTTACACAGTCAGACATTTGGAAAACATTTTATGTTGGTTCATCTTTCATATATGTACATATATTTCTATTTTCCGATGAAGACTGTACCTTTGAAGCAATGTCTGATGTCCTCACTGTGTGGGATCTGTAACCCAAGTAAGGTTTGTTTGCTTGTCTGCCTTTAAGGCATGTAATTAGTACCTAGCACATCTAATGTACTGACCAATTAATGCTTTTAAATGTAGTAGGTTGGACTGCATTGTATGTATTCTGAATAAGTCTGCTTATGAAGCAGGCGAAGTGGGCTCAATAGACTATGGTGACTGCCTTTAATTCTTGGTGTGCTCTGAGTGGTCACTGGCGGTCCCTACAGTACCTCGTCTTTGCTTTGGACTTCATCGGCTGGTTGTCTGTGTTTGTTGTATGGGGAATGTCAACTGTAGTCCCTATGTGTATTACTTGTGTAATGCCTTACTACGGCAGTGTAATTCCACTGGGTTTGCAGTTATGGGTGCCATCTTAGTCATACGCTTGTCCATCCATGTGAATTGCCTACTGTACACTGGTATAGGGCTGTACACATTTCACACCTGCATTTTGCATTCTCCGGAGTATGGTTTGCATTATTAGCGGAGAGTGACGCATGTGCTACGCACGTCCCTCCCACGGGGCGGGACAAAGGATTGCCTGCGAAACAACACCGAGGCCAGATTCTACATACCCAGACTCCCTTGACTGCAACAGTGGACAGTACCCATTACACATCCTTCATGTGTGCGGGACTGTGATGTGGACGCAGCTGAATGGACCCGATACCCTGGGTATTTCTGTGCATGTGTGCTGCATTTCATGGACAGCTATCATCAACATTGAACACGCTTGCGTGCATATGTGTACCTGTGACGTGGTGACGACAATGAGATCACGTGAGTAATGCAGGAAGCTAGCAGGCATTCTCTGAACAGAATTTTTGGGTCCTACAATGGACACCGATGTGCATATGTCAAGTTAGATGTTGCTGGACTGTGTCCACCTGCCCAGTGCTTTTCACTGCTGGTGTATGTTCCCCAATCGCGGATGTCTGTTTGACTACCCATTCCACATGGTGCTACATAACCAGGTGATTTAGTACTGTGAACAAATGACATACATCCAAAGATGCTGGTTAGCAACTGCTTCATATAAACCTCAGACATCCCAATGGGACATATCCGTCACTGTATTTCCAATATAACACCAGCGGAACATGTTGATTACCTATGTATTCATTTAACCATGTTGTCTTCGTAGGTGGGAATGCCATAGTTTACATATCCTACGTGGCGTTGTGTGTGTGCCATTAGTATGTGTTCCACAGGTTGCACATCTGTTTCGCTGTGCGGTGGCGGGTGCTCCTCATTCTGTTGCTGGCAGATTGAGTGCTGTGTGCGCCCGGTGTTGGCACGACGGTCCGGCTTTGTATGTGGAATGTCAACTGTAGTCCCTATGTGTATTTCCTGTGTTATGCCTTACCGCGGCTATGTCATTTACCTGGGTTTGCAGTTGTGGGTGCCATCCTGGCCATACGGGTGTCCATCCATGACAATTGCCTACTGGACACTAGTATAGGGCTATACACATTCCACACCTACATTTAGCATTCTCCGGTGTATGGTTTGCATTATTAGCGGAGAGTAAGGCAGGTGCTACGCACACATCCCTCCCAGGCGGGAGAAAGGATTGCCTGCGAAACAACACCGAGCACAGAGTCTACATACCCAGAATCCCTTGACTGCAACAATTGACAGTACCCATTACACATCCGTCATGTGTGCGGGACTGTGATGTGGGCGCAGTTCTATGGACCCGGTACCCTGGGTATTTCTGTGCATCTGTGCTGCATTACATGGACAGCTATCAGCAACATTAAACACGCTTGCGGTGCATATGTGTACCTGTGACGACAATGAGTTCAGTTAGTTGATTAAATAAGGCGGCATTCCTGTCTTTAGACAAATGTTTGGGTCCTACAATGGACACCACTGTGCATATGTAAAGTGTAGAGCTTGTCGGACTGTGTCCTTGTGAGCACTGGGTTTCACTGATACTGTGTGTTCAGGAATCGCGGATGTCTGTTTGACCACCCATTCCACATGGTGCTACATAACCAGGTGATTTAGTACTGTGGACAAATGACATACATCCAAAGATGCTGGTTAGCAACTGCTCCATATAAACCGCAGGCGTCCCAATGGGACATATCCGTCACTGTATTTCCAATATAACACCACCGGAACATGTTGATTACCTATGTATTCATTTAACCATGTTGTCTTCATAGGTGGGAATGCCATAGTTTACATATCCTACTTGTCGTTGTGTGTGTGCCATTAGTATGTGTTCCACAGGTCGCACATCTGTTCCGCTGTACGGTAGCGGGTGCTCCTCAGTCTGTTGCTGGCAGATTGAGTGCTGTGTACGCCGGTGTTGGCACGACGGTCCGGCTTTGTATGTGGAATGTCAACTGTAGTCCCTATGTGTATTTCCTGTGTTATGCCTTACAGCGGCTATGTCATTTACCTGGGTTTGCAGTTGTGGGTGCCATCCTGGCCATACGGGTGTCCATCCATGACAATTGCCTACTGGACACTAGTATAGGGCTGTACACATTCCACACCTACATTTAGCATTCTCCGGAGTATGGTTTGCATTATTAGCGGAGAGTAAGGCAGGTGCTACGCACATCCCTCCCACGGGGCGGGAGAAAGGATTGCCTGCGAAACAACACCGAGCACAGAGTCTACATACCCAGAATCCCTTGACTGCAACAATTGACAGTACCCATTACACATCCGTCATGTGTGCGGGACTGTGATGTGGGCGCAGTTCTATGGACCCGGTACCCTGGGTATTTCTGTGCATCTGTGCTGCATTACATGGACAGCTATCAGCAACATTAAACACGCTTGCGGTGCATATGTGTACCTGTGACGACAATGAGTTCAGTTAAGTGATGAAAGAAGGCGGCATTCCTGTCTTTAGACAAATTTTTGGGTCCTACAATGGACACCACTGTGCATATGTAAAGTTTAGAGCTTGTCGGACTGTGTCCTTGTGAGCAGTGGGTTTCACTGATACTGTGTGTTCAGCAATCGCGGATGTCTGTTGGACTACCCATTCCACATGGTGCTACATAACCAGGTGATCTAGTACTGTGGACAAATGACATACATCCAAAGATGCTGGTTAGCAACTGCTTCATATAAACCGCAGACATCCCAATGGGACATATCCGTCACTGTATTTCCAATATAACACCAGCGGAACATGTTGATTACCTATGTATTCATTTAACCATGTTGTCTTCATAGGTGGGAATGCCATAGTTTACATATCCTACGTGACGTTGTGTGTGTGCCATTAGTATGTGTTCCACAGGTCGCACATCTGTTCCGCTGTATGGTAGCGGGTGCTCCTCAGTCTGTTGCTGGCAGATTGAGTGCTGTGTACGCCCGGTGTTGGCACAGCGGTCCGACTTTGTATGTGGAATGTCAACTGCAGTCCCTATGTGTATTTCCTGTGTTATGCCTTACAGCGGCTGTGTAATTTACCGGGTTTGCGGTTGTGGGTGGCATCTTGGGCATCGGATTTGTCCATCCATGACAATTGCCTACTGGACACTAGTATAGGGCTGTACACATTTCACACCTGCATTTAGCATTCTCCAGTGGATGGTTTGCATCATTAGCGGATAGTATGGCAGGTGCTACACACATCCCTCCCAGGCGGGACAAAGGATTGGCTGCGAAGCAACACGGGCCCAGAGTCTACATACCCAGAATCCCTTGACTGCAACAATCGACAGTACCCATTACACATCCTTCATGTGTGCAGGACTGTGATGTGTATGCAGTTCTATGGACCAGTACCCTGGGTATTTCTGTGCATCTGTGCTGCATTACATGCACAGCTATCATCAACATTAAACACGCTTGCAGTGCATATGTGTACCTGTGGCGACAATGGGTTCAGGTACGTATTGAAAGAAGACGTGAATCTGGTGTGATGTCAATTTTTGGGTCCGACAATGGACACCACTGTGCATATTTAAAGTGTAGAGCTTGTCGGACTGTGTCCTTGTGAGCAGTGGGTTTCACTGATGCTGTGTGTTCAGCAATCGCGGATGTGTGCTTGACTACCCATACTGTGTTGTGCTACAGGAACCATGTCTTCCGACACCAGAAACCAATGCTATACATCCAATGTTGCAGGTTAACAACCACTTTCATACCATACCCAGAGGTCACGATTGGGAGGTATTGCCACTTTATTATCGGAACAACACCCCCAGACTGTGTACATCACGGGAACTTTAGGCCAGTCTTACCGGCCATTTCCAATTGTAATTAGCAGACACGTGTCAATACATGTATGATAAGACATATTGTCATGCAGAAGTTGATCTATGTTATTTGGACATTGGCTTCTGCTTTTGGCATCCGTTGCTGTGAGTGTTGCCAGTTACCATACACATTGCTTGCTCAGAGGCAGACTACACAATTCTGCGCACTACTGTGGTCTCCTTTAAGGACCCTGAGCCAGTGGTCGATGGTACGGCAGCCACTGCATCAATCACATTTGCCATCTACCAGTACCTACAGGACTGCATGAGCCAGTCATTCACTTACCCAACTGTGGTTCACTGTACCAATGCCAAGCATCCAGTGTGGTGTACCCCAGCCATACACAGAATGTACAACACGAGGAGGTGGCTACTACAAGGTGGAGCAGACACCTTGTGAGGTATGACACCCTTGGTCATCATATGTGTAGACTTACACACTGTCATGAAATAGTCCAGGGCACATTCCACAGATATACCTACATGGACCTGGCTAACAATCATACCACCTTCAGTTGCTATGCTCGACACCTGGGAGCTCACTCCCACATATGCTCTGACTGGGTTCACATAGAGGTGGGGTTTACTCAACATACACACATTGCCAACATACAGGCTGACAAGTCCAGTGAGGACATCTCCACACCCCCCACACACATGAGGAGATGTGTGTACCAGTGGTTTGTGGTCACCAAATGTTCTGTGACACACAGGTGGGACATGCTCTCTCCAGGGTAGTGGACATAGCATCCATGAGACCAGCTGGTGACCCGCTGTGTACTCCACTATCTCAGTTATGAATTGGACCCACAGTTAGGACAGCTATTTCTTTGTAGCCTCACCTCAGGTAGGGTACCCAGGTTGTGTCACATGGCAACTGTAGTCCCACGTCACAAGGCCAATACCTCCACTGAGGCTGGTTATTACTGTCCCATTACCCT
This sequence comes from Protopterus annectens, assembly GCF_019279795.1. NCBI lineage: Eukaryota > Metazoa > Chordata > Ceratodontiformes > Protopteridae > Protopterus > Protopterus annectens. The sequence continues at coordinate 139,285 of NC_056750.1, forward strand.
GAGGAGACCTATCTGCAAAGACATGGGGAGGGATCATACTGTGGCTCGTACATGACTGCATAGGGGACATACATACTTTGCCTCACACACGGTTTGTCTTGTTCAGGAGGCGGTTCATGCCTTTAAAGCATGGTTGACATTTTCGGGACAGTCGCCGAGGCCACTGATGGGGTGTTGCAGTCCATACAGCCTACCTCGACCTGGCAAAGCCCTTCATCACATTACCCCCTCAGGTATCGTTGATAAACCCATTGGCTGGGATGTGAACACGCACATCACAGAATGTGTTGTAAACTGTCTATGTGACACAACCCACACGGTCATAGTTGCTGGCAGCATATCAGACCTACTGCCTGTCACAAGTGGTGTCCCATGGGGCCCTTCCATGTCTGCACTCCTGTCATACACCTACATTTTCACGGTACAGGCACACACAGGGGTGCTATGGGCAACAGTGTTTGTAGATGACTGCAAAACAGGTGCCATAGTGGGACAGACATCTGACACAGATATCCTTGAAGGGGCCTCCCAGGTATGCATATCTGCTGTCAGGGACATGTCCCACAGCTAAATGCAACGTCATGCAACATCATACCTGTGGAGAACTACTAGGTCACCCCTGTCCAGCATATAGGTGGCTGTCCACTCAGCACAGGGGTGATTACCAGGATCAGGGGACAGTGTTTGGCGGTCACCATTCATTCCACACACACTGCGTTGCAATCGTGGTTGTGTGGGTCTTCTACATTGCCCACCTGTTGGTGCAGGGATTCACATCTACATCAGGCTAGGTCATTGTCTCCTTGTACCCATTCGTGTTACACCTATGATCTACTACATTGCCCCATTCAGACTGTATCTGACCATACACCTACAGCAGCTGGGAAGCCCACATAGGTTGATTGTTGTACAGATGCAGGATGACACCATTTTGTGTAATGCTGCCCCACATGTAGGACCCCTGCCACATCACGTCACATACCTGCTGTTTAGTGTTGACCTGTGCCTGACATACGAGGCCATGTCAACCCATATGTCATGTGTATGCTTCACCTACTGTATCCGCATCCCTCAGAATCACTAGGGCAGGTGACATTTACCTTGTCACGGTCATTAATGGGATGTGTTTGGGTGACACATATATCACCCAGACACTCATTATGCTGTGGATCTACATCACAGTACATGTGAGACAGACATCCTTCCTAGCCTTGTTCGCAGCTATGTTGTCCATTGGATGGAGAATTGCAGGTATAGGCCAGGGATTACATCATTATCAGTGCTTGTCGGAGATACAGCAATATCATGGGTATTTCATCTGAAGCACAGAAGGTTGGCAAAGTCATCCTAACTATGGTGTAGTATTATGGCTGGGCCTGGGACGATGGCCTACCCTGTACCTATGGACGTGTGAACCTATATTCATAGTTTGTCACATGTACAATTGTCTATCCACTATACTCTTTCGCCACTGTATATTTCTGTGGCACATGATTGTCCTCTGTATTACATGCAGGTATGCTGTGTACGTTGCACATACGTCACAGTTGATGACAGTGTATCTGTGTCCCTAACACTGTGATACTGAGGACTACCACACATCCTTCACAGCATTACATGCATATGTCCATTCTATTCTTCTTTGGCCTATGGGGGTGTTAAGGCAAACATTACTCAAGTCCCTGTTTGTGCATGCTTCATGTTGGTGTTTGACCAGGCTCCGTTGCAGTCATGTGTTGGACAGTAGTGTGTCTGTGTGTTTGCCATGTGTTTTATTGCAGGTACATCTGTGGGAGGTGTAGTTGGCACATGTTCCTCTTTGCAGGGACACCCATCCTGGGGTTTGTGTCATGCATCTGCACTTGGCACGTGCCATATGTCCTGTACTATTCCCACAGTCGTGTATGCCTTCATGCACTACTACTGCGTGTTACTGGCTGTGTGTATGTGGTACACATGGACATTGTGATGTTTGGCTTGACCTATTCCCATGCTAGAACGTAAACATCTGTCAATTAAGTCTTTTAAATCAAACTGTAACACTCATTCGTATTTTCAAAATGACACTCATTAACACAGGAAGCTGGGATTAATAACATTTTACTACTGTGCAGCAGGAGGCAAAGGAGTATGCAGTAAAAGTTTAGACATTTGTTCAACTCTATACATGTTACATCTGTATGAGCATTCTGTATACTATCATCTTTTGCACACATTAATGATGTGGTCAGTCACAAGGCATTTACATTGCTAGAGTACAGAACATTGTATTCCTACAACAGTGCTCAGGTAATGCTTATTACATGTTTTCCCATGAGGATAGCCCAACCTTGCGAGCCACATATTCAGTTAGACTGTACTTTGGTAAATTCTGCTCTGTCACGGTTCCAACACTGTTCATATCCAGTCCTCACTCCGTGTCCTACTAGGTTCCTGTGTCTCTCTGCTGAGCAGCTGTACTCTGTGTTACAGCTCACAAGCCTATCCTCCTCAGTGGAAGGATGACAGATATACCTGTACATACATGTATTATTCTGTAACCGAGCAGATGAGTAATGCTGACTGACATACACCTGCTGCACTGGTTACTGCTAGGGTTAGGGTTCAATCACACTGCAGCTACACTACAAGCAATTACATGCATGAGAAGCTGTACTGCTATATTGTCAGGTAGAATAATATGCATTATACACTATTTGCTTCTAAAGTTGCACGTCATATCTATGTTTAAATATGTATTTTGCTAACATTCTCCCTCCTTTGATTGCTTCTACTCTATCCAGAAACATATACAACATTATTTCATTCCCTAGCGTCTTCCTCTGTGGAACGTTTAACTAGGCAAGTAATTTGATGTACATTGCAAGTAGGATTGCATTTTCTATTGACAAATACCACTACAGGTCTTGATACATAGTCTCGGGTACAGGTATGTCGCCAGAGTCCCTAATACTTACATGCACAGTATCCCGCACTAGACACATGCTCCCAATATGAGCAGAACAACACAAATGGCAATCATGATATTCAGTATGACTGACCCCATCCACCCAATGGTTTGTGGAAATGGTTCGTCAGTGGGTTTGGGCCTGGTTCCGCCATGGATGACACCTGCTATATTACCTGTAGGTGGGCGTTGCTTTTGGTCTCTTCATGTGGTAGTTGGACACAGCGATCTTCTTCAGTAAGCGCGCACGTACCAATTCTCAGCGCCACGGTGCAGTCGTGCACTATTACATTTTGTGACACAACAGTTCTCATTGCATCCAGTTCATCAGTCACATGTTCAGGGCGGGAAGTCACATTCATCCTTCCTCCGACAGGTTTTGATAACTTCCTCTGTTCCTGATTGATTTCACTACTCCAGAAGCTGGGGTGTTCCAGCCCAGGTTGTGGCGCTGTCACTCAAGTCCATATGAATCGATATTCCTTTATCTCTTGCAGAAGACTGACATGTCAGAACAGCTTCCATTTCACCCACTGGATTAGTAGGTTTCTCGACTGTGTTCCCAGTTCTTGAGCTATATGTGTTATAGTTCGTTTCGCACCCACAGGCAATTGTACAGTATGTCATGTGACTGGAGCCAGATAACCCAAATAACAACTGCTGGACCAATTCCCAGGTAACCATTGATATGCTTATTTCCCACAAACAACATAACAATATTCTACTTTAATACTGATGCGGGTTACCTCTGCATGTAACAAATTCCTGTCTCTAACAGAGGACTGTTTATACAATTCAGGATGTTTCTGCACATCCTTCAACATTATTCTCATGATGTTTCAATACAAATTAGGAATGGTGCTACAAGTAGTACTGTGATCTTTGGCTGTTATATGACATTCGTAAGACACAGTTATGTTACAAATACTCCCACCAACTGAAACTGTATCATGTTTATGATAACATACAATTCCTTTTTGTGTAACAGGTAAGTACATTGCCACGTTGTCCTGTGATCTCACAGAACCTGTATCAAAGTGTAGATATTCACAAGTCTCAATCTATCCCCAAGGGGACAACATGCATCGGAAGTCCTCCATATGATGTAGGTATGGCAGTACAAACACAGCAATTTAATGTGTTCCTAGTCTCTATATGCACCGCATCATGCCTAGGTATCTGTTGAAGTGTGGAAGACACTCTGTGGCCAGTTCATCACGTATCAGTATTTGTATCCGTGTAGTTATATGCAGGTAAGGTCCCAGAAATTGTAGCGTAAACACAAACATGGTTAATAGGTGTATAATCATTAGGACAGCAAACATAAATGTCTTTGGGGTTGCTTTGTATTGTTATACAGTCTTCGCGGGTGATTCGGGCTCTTTGGTATATCAGCTACAAGATGTCAATCAGACTTGATATCCTTTACCAGTTTGAGAAATGTGAGGTGGACCCAGGGCGACCTCTCTGCAAACTTTACTGCGGTGGCGTTGCCAACAGTACCGGTACAGACATTCGCAATGTCCACTTGGCAATAATGTTCTTTGGATAACAGTGACATACACACAGGATACTGGTGTCAGCTATGCTTCCGTCTTCGTTTGCTCTTATCTGTAACAGACTTTAACTGAAGAACAGTGTTACTAGTTAACAATCCTCTCATGTCACCTACTACTGAGTCATCGACCTCCGGCTCTGCAGGCATGACAGCTTTCCACTCTGGCACATGATATGCCATTCCACATACTACTTGAAGTGGGTGCAGCACTTTACATTTGGAACTGTTGTCATGCTCAGCAATGCTAGAGGTAGACAGCTCATGTAACTCGTCTGGATGTCACCCACCAACCTCCTCTACTTATTTCTCGGGATCCCATTCTATGGCGCCAGCAGTCGTGCTGAGTGTGGGTTGTACATGCAATTGACATTCATGGTGTCTGAAGTAATCCCCCAGGTAGCGTGATTGTCTGGTTAACTACATGTGTTCTATTGTCACTGTAGCTTCTTTACAGCATGCCAGATCTAGGGATACTTTATTTTACTGGCACCTTTGCCACTGCTGCTGCATCGGATTAATGGTTGGGAATGCTTCTACCCATTTTGATTATATATATGTGTAATCGCTAAACAGTATTTGTTCCCTTCACATTTATGCAGATGTATGAACTCCATGCAAATAATGCGGAGCAGTTATGGTGGTGTAGGTAAACTCACTCCCTTCGGTTTAAATACTCCCTGTGCATGATATCTCGGCAAAGCGTGACACGCTGCTCATGAGGTTTGTATGTGGTTCGTAATTCCGTATGTTAGGGGTATTCTGTTAACCAAATGTACCATCCCCCTGTTGAGACATGTCTCTACCCATGGCTCCACAAAGCCGCATATCTGAATATATTAGACGTTAATATTGGCTTTCCCACTGGGGATATCTCCAGTCCGTCTTCAAGGATTGCTCCTCGTCGTAACCCCGTCGCCTTTTCTGTTTTCGTAGTTGCTGTTTGCATTGTTTGTACAGTTTCTACATCTAAACTGTCTGAGGTTTGTCATTCCTCATTCACACAGACACTTTCCAACTGTGACGCTGCTTGTTTTGCAGGTGCATGAGCTCATGCCTCACCTTTCCTACTGTTATCCTGTTGCTTTCTATGCCCTGCACATTTACAATTACCTACTTCAGTGGGTAACTGCATGTAGTCTAATGCATTCAAGTTCGTATGCGCATGATTAATCGGTTTACGGTGGATGTTATCATTCCCCTATTCTTCCACTGCTGCTCATAAACATGCACTGCACAGACAACAGAATGACTATCGGGACATATGTCCACACATCAGTTTTGCGCTACAGTACAAGCACGTGTTAAAGCTATCTATTCTGCTGCTTGAGCAGACACGTTATGCTGCAGGGTTTGGCCGTCTACAATGTCATTATCAATAACTACTGCATAAACTACTTGATTCGTTCCTGTAGGACTCTGTCTACATGATCCGTACACATTAACTGTCACCTCTGCATCATCTAAGGGTATATCAGTGATATCATGTCTGTGTGTAGTTATTTAATCCATTTCGTATAGGCAACTGTGTGGTGTGCCATACACAGGTGTCGGACGTGGCGTTGATAGGTTTCATGTTGTACAACGTTCAATCACCATGTGAGGTTGACTCAGTGGTATGGTCAAACATGACAAATGTCTAGCACGGGTCAGGAATGCTATCTTCTCTTGCAGCAGACTGATCGCAACTGCATGAGACATTCTCACAGTGAGAGGGTGGTCTAGTAACATTACGGCCGGGGCCTGTACTGCCATGGGTGCTACAACAACTGCCTGTACACAATGTGGCACTGACCATGCCACAGTGTCCAACTGCAATGAGTAGTCAGCTATGTGGCGTTGCTTACTTCCCTGCTGTTGCATCAAGACTGGCGTCATATATCTCCGCTTACAATCTACGGTCTGACAACATGTGTTATGATTATTCACGAGACCTACTACAGCTGTTGAGGCTATCAATCGTTCTAGTCTGCAGATCGCTGTTTCTGCTACTGTAATCCAGTGTACTATGTGTTGTGCTGCCATAGGTGTATTAAAGGTTAAGGCAAACAATACAGCGGATTCCACAGCATTGTTTGGTATCCAGATTTAACAAGTGTTAGTCGGCCCAGACAGGACATCATTCCCTTCTTGTTAGTTGGCTTGGGTGCTTATTATATTGCTACCTTCCTATCGTCATGTGATGTTCTACCCTACTTGGATACCAGATATGCCAGGTAATTGACCTGTATTCTCTGTAGTTGCAATTTATGCTTGCTTACTTTATGTCCCTGTTCTGCTGATTATCTCAATAATGCTATTGTATCTTCCATACATTGCTGCTGGGTAGGGGCGCAAGCAGAATATCATCAAATAAAGTAGAACTTGACTGGCCCGGGTGGAGTTAACACGGAATGTAGCTAGCCATCCCTGTGAGAATATCGTTGTACTTTCACAGTATCCCGCGATAGCCGGGTATGGCTGTATCTGTCACCCTGACTGTACATGCAAAGCAATACGGACTATGTGGATGTATAGGTATTGCAAAGTAAGCATAGCTTATATGTACCACGGTAAGATACTTCTGTGGCATGTTCATAGCATTGAATATAGTGTGTGGGTCTGGCACCAACGCTACCCTAAGTATTCTTACATGATTTACAGCTTGTACATACTGTACCATCCGCCATTCCCCTTTTGGTTTCCGATCAGGAGATACAGGGGTATTGCATGGTGAATAGCGATTACTTTGTGGATGAAATTCCCTCTATGACTTTACAGATATCTTCTGGTGTCCACGGTCTATACGCTTCGGGGGTTGGGTCCTGGCCTTCCTGTCCTGCATGAGGGTTCGGTACTTCAATTAATTGACAGATATCCTCACTCTGTTTTAGTACTGTGTTCTTACTCGGGTGTCCCTAGGTATGTTACGTGTTCGGGATGTGGTTTCAATAGCTTCTATTACATTTGTTCGTTGTGCTACCTCTGTTGCCACAGGATAATGTGTCGCGACTAGCCTGCCCTCCCGCTTCATATCCTGGCTCTGGTGTCGGAGGTGGTAGGGGTTGTGGGGGCTATCGGTACTACTGTATTATGATCTTCTCTGTATGTATGATGCTTAGCCATTTGTAGTGTTCTGTTCCCTTGGTACACTACCTCAGTCCACCGATGTGCATAGCGGATACCCAATTGTCGCTGTTTTGTCGCCTGCACATCTTAGGGCTGCCACCTTTTCCAATGCACAATGTGGGACATTAGTGTTGGAGCGTGTAATTTGCCTGGAAAATGCATACCCACGGCCAGTACATAGGACAGGAATTCACGTTTTGCCAGGAGGCGACCAATTGTTGTAGCATTTCAGTTGCTTATTCTGTTTATTATTATATTTTGCTGTTCCACATACAAATTTACTGTTTTATGCTACCATTTTGATATATATCTGGGAAATGTTTGTCCTGAGATATCAGGACATTTGCCATTGTTCGGTTTGTTTACAGGACACGGCTGGCCAAGAGGGACTATCCCTCTCAGGGTGGAACAGGTGTTTACCCTGGAACATATGCATCAAATTTTCAGGGATTACAATGTTTCAGTAACGATATTTTGCGTAATATACCATCAATGTCATATTTATTACCCCATTTTGCTGCGTAACTCACATTATGTGCTCTCTGCGATTGCATATTCTTCACGTCACCCGTCAAGCGCGGATCACATGATCTGTTGCTTCAATAATCTCCCATATCCTCTACCACGACTGCTACGTACCCTTCTGTCATACCACGTGGTGTCTCCTTCCCTGTATCCACTGTAGTGTCTACAATCACTATTTACTCTGCTGTGTGTTCCCCTGACCTATGTTCAGATTTAACAGTATGTGGGTAGGTCTTGACCCGATATCACTACTGTTAACAGAAACACAATGTAGTCTGGTCCCTGATCTACAATAGAGACAAAAGGCAAACACTCCTTACCTGGGCCTCCTGTTTAAGGCTGCACGTTTTCTTCTTGGGATCAGTTTCCGCTTTTCAGCCACAGATCAGACAGTAAACAGCCTCTTTACACACAACAATTCAGTCGGAGGTCTTTTCATTCAAGAAGAACCATTTATGCATATTCTCCAGCGTACATGTCTAACCAGCCATGTACTCTGACCTGTAACTTACCAAGGGAATTCCGGATTACAAGGATCACAATGTGAAATAAGTTGTTAAAACCAGACTGTAGTTATCAGTAGGCTTTTCTAAGTGACAGCCGATAACACAGGAGGCTCGGGTTCGGAAAGTTTTAGTAGTGTACACAGGCAGGCTAAATAATATACAGTCCAAGTATGAGAGTTTTGTCTGACTCTATACAGTAAGCAGTTTCTTTATATAGTGTTTACAATCAGCTTTTGCCCACCTTACTGTCGTGGTCGGTCACAGGGCATTTCCATCACTATGGTCCGCAATAGTCTATACATACGTGGGTGCTGGGGTCGTGCTTTTAAAATGTTTTCCCATGGGAATAACACAGCCTTGCAAGGCACCTTGTACATTACAGTATCCTTTTGTGATTGTAGCTGTTTCAAGGACCCTAGACTGTTACGATACAGTGGACAGTTAATTTCTTAATCGTTGCTTTGTCTCTCTGGTAAGGAGTTGTACTGCTATCTTGATAGAGCTCACAAGGCCATCCTCCTCTGGGGAAGGAGTGCTGTTATGCATGTACATACATTTATTGTTCTGTAACCCAGCAAATAATTAATGATGACAGACATGAGCCTGCTGTACTGCTTACTGCCAGGTTCAGAATTCCATCACACTACAGCTTAGCTTCACCAATTACATGCAGGCTTAGTTCTACTGCCATATTGTGCGGTACAATTCAATGCATTATATAGTATTTCGAGTCTAAACTGGAACTTCATATGTGTTTCTATATATTTTACGAACAACATCCATCCGGCCATATGCATGTTGTTCCGTCCTTTACCTTGACCGTGTGTATTTGTCCGTCCAGCTACGCTAATCTCCACATGTGATGTCCCAGCTTCCCCTTCTTTGCCTGTAGCACCCTGTTAGGGCGTCCTGTTTGGTAGGCACCTGTTCCGCTATATGTGATCGACTTCACTGCATAGATAATCATCGATGCGGTGGTCCAACGAGCCGACTTGTCCACATGTGTACAGTTATGTGCACCGTGTCGTATGCAAACCTAGATGGTTTGGGCGGGTACATACTACATGCGGGATGTACACATTCTGCTGACACATTCACATGCAGCCATTTACATATCTGTACCTGCGGTGGGTTGGTGACATGTAAGTGCGTATTTGCCAGCGTGGCATTGCCTAACACAAACATCTTACCACAGTTCAGGTATGCACATTGTGTGTGGTTGTATAGCTGCACACGGATGCTAGCAGGTTTGGGTGCAGAGGTATACATGGGTGGGACTGACATGTACAATGAGGCTATTGTGTAGTACATCCGAATGCATGGGTTCTGCTTCTGGATATTACACTTCATCATCGCCATCCAGTGTATGCAACAGAGGCGTTGCTGGGTGTGGGATATGTTGCTATGCACATGTTTGCCTGTGTTTGAGGTATCTTGCTTCCTTACTGTTGTTATGTCAACACAGCTACCCGGCTATGTACTGTCACTACTGCTTGTGACCATTATGGTTGGCACCTTTTCCAATGCCCATAGTGGGGCATGTTATGTGGAAACTTGAATTTGCAGGACTACACATACCCACGGCTAGTGCAGTTGACAGAACTTCACTTGTTTGCCATACTATAAGCTTATTCTGTAAGCATTTGGGTTCCTTATTTATGTTCTTATGCCATGTCTGTGTTTCATATAGTAATGTATATGTTTTATGCTACTATTACATGTATATTGCGTGAATTTTCTTGACAGGGGATCGGAGGTCATTTTCCATTTTACGATTGTTGCAGGGACACAACTGTCCAATCAGGGACTGTCCATGGCACATTGGGACAGCAGGTAACCCTGGTGACCATGGCCATGTCGCTACTGGGGTTTCCACCTTTTCCAGTTTCCGATCTGGGATATTTCCGGGACTCACATCTGACTTTACAGGCCGACACATACAAGCGGTCACTATATAGCATAGAACTTCACTTGTTTGCCTAAATATAAGCTTATTGTTGTGGCAATTTGCTTGCTTATTCTGTTTCTTGTGTCATTTAGGTATTTCTGTTACAGAAATAACCAATTCATGCTACCATTACATTAAATACGGGATATCATTGTGTCCTACAATCGTAGCACATCAGCCATTTCTAATCGTTTTTCGGGACACAACTGGCCATGGAGAGACTGCCCCAACCAAAGTGGGACAGGTGGTGACCTTAATCGCTGCTCCTATGTCGGTGCGGCGCTGACATCTTGACTGTACACCTTCTCTGAGTGTAAACACTGGCGGTGCATTGCGGACGAGCAGCGGTCTTATCGTATCCTTTGCTCCTTGGGCGGGTACACTTATGCCTTCGTGGCTTGTATTTGCTTCTCCGTTAATTTGGGACGGGTACTATGTTGCATACTGTACGTGCGTTTCATTCTGCACGGGACCTGGCTGCTGCCATTACTATTGTGGGCGGACCGTGGCTGTCAGCACATTAGGTTGCTCACCTCATGCCGGCTTAGACACGCCTCCAGGCGCATCCTACCTGGGCTCGCTCACGTACACTACGCATGTGTCTGTGATTCCGGTGCACTCTCATTAATATGTATATGGCGCTACTGCGCCGGCTATTCACTGCACCGCCGGCGCAGGCCTTACGCCGGCCTTGCGCCGAGCTTCATGAATCCCGGGGTAGGTCTATTGACAATATTGAGGTGTCTGAATTTTTTGGAGGAGAACAATGGGCTGAGAAGATCCGAGAGGTTGAGGAACATGAGGGAAGGGGGGGGGGGTCAATACAACAACAGCAAGTTACACAACAATGGGAACTATTACAACAAGAGTTACCACTACAAGAACAACGGTGGCCAAGGGTCCAATTAAGTGTATCATGTGAAAGTGGGAGTTTGTACTCAGATGAAGTACTGGGTGACTGAGTCCTTTGTTGATTGTGATGTACCTGTTGAACCCTCACATTGTGATATATTTAAAAAAGATGACTTTATTATCTACAATTATACTGCAATGACCATTAACAATGTTCATCACAGCTTATTGAGCAAGGGTACAACTTTTGTTCCCGAGTTTTCCTTGGATATTGCTGATGTGTTGATCAATTTGAAATTGTACACTAGACAGTTTAATTTAAAATTATTTTTCAATGGTAATTCTTTAAGCAAGGACAAAGTTTCATTGCACAGAAGTAGCTTATTCATAACACCTCCAAATGTAGACCTATTAGTTTTTGAGAGGCTCTGTGAAGCCGAAATGAGAAGGATTTTGAATTCTAACAAAAGCAAAATAGTTCAAGATAACTTGGCCACTGATGAGAGAAAGATACTATTTAGTTTAGCCAATAATCATGAGTTACATTTGATGAAACCTGACAAAGGTGGGGGCATGGTCATTATGTCACAGTATGACTATGCCTTCAGGATGTCTGAAATCTTAAACAACCAGTCTACTTATATGCGGGCCGGTATCAATGAGGTTAACAGGGCCTATTCAGAAATTGATTTATTTTTGTTAGATGCACTATTTCAGGGTACGTTAGATGAGGAAGAGCAGAAGTATCTGTTGGTTCCATATCCTGTTATTCCAGTAATATTTGGCATACCGAAGACACACAAGTCTATTTCTAACCCCCCTTTTAGACCCATTGTGGCTGCTAAGGGGTCTAAAACTGAGCCATTGGCAGTTTTTGTGGATTCTTTTACCAAAATAATTTTGGGGGAATCTGAACATATTTTAAAGGACTCATGGCATTGCTTAGAAAGACTTAGGGGTGTTGGGTTATCTGAGCCCTTCACGTTTCTTACCATAGACGTGATTAATTTATTTACCACTATACTCCATGAGGAGGGCCTTGATTTCTTTAGAAAAAGCTTAGTTAACAGCAAAACTTGCAAAAAGAACAGGATTAACTTGCTGCCTGATCTAATGGAATTGGTCCTTAAGAATAATTGTTTGCTCTTCAAAGGGGAAATTTATCAACAAATTGCAGGAGTGGCCATGGGAGCCAAGTGTGCTCCCGTGTTTGCCAACTTGGTACTTCTATACTGGGAAGTAAATTATATTTTCACATATCAATTTATGTCCAAGATCCTGTTATATAACAGATTATTGGATGATATTCTGATTCTATGGAAAGGGACTGAACAGGAGGCCAATGAGTTCCTTGAATTTTTAAATAACACCAGTACTTTTTTCAGGTTCACCAACTTTTGGCATGAGTGTGAGATAAATTATTTAGACATCCATTTGAATTTTGATGGGGGGATTCTTGACAGTGGTATCCATAGGAAGGAAACTTTTTCAAATTCCATGCTCCATTTCAGTAGTTGTCACCCTTATCACCAGAAGAAGGGAATCATCAAGGGGCAGATGGTCAGACTGTCGAGATTGGTGAGCAACTCTGATACTTTTAAATGTAAGTTGTTTCAACTTATTGGGATGTTAGATAGGGGATACCCCTTAAAATTAATTTTTCATGGTCAAACATGAGGTTTTAAAGAAGAGAGATACCCTTTACCAACCTATACTTCGTGCTGGGTTACCAGTAAAACCACCCCAACAACAGTCTGATAGTTCATCTACAATGGTCCTTAGATACAATCACCTCTATCAAGATATTGTTTCAGCCATTAACTATGCATGGCACTTTGGTCTTAAGGATGCAAGTAAGGAAATTCTTGGCCTGAGACCTAGGATAGATTACAGTCGAGGGAGAAATGTTAAGGACATTATGGAGAATTCTAGTTGCAAGTCTTTTATATCTAGAATGTACAAATGTGGAACCTGTAGGGTATGTAAGTACATCAATGATGGCCAATATGTGTCCATACCTGGTTACAGTTGTTCTCTGAGCTGCCCAGGAAGGTTCAGCTGTAACACTAACATGTTAGTATATGTTGCCACCTGTATCAGCTGCACCAGTTTTTATGTGGGCAAAACTGTACGAAGACTTAAGGAAAGGATTACTGAACATGTTAGGGCCATCAGAAATAAAGATGCTCACAATGCACTCTATAGGCATAGTACATGTTGTACTGATTTTAAAAAGTTTATTTTCTTTGTCATTGACAAGGTGAAAAGTAGTGAAAGAGGAGGTGACTTGAAATTAAAGGTGGAAAATTTGGAGACCATCTGGCAACTTAGGCTAAATGCTATGCATCCACCTGGCCTCAATGACAGTATTGCTATTCTTCCTACACTTAAGGCTACAGCAAATGTGATTAAATAAAATTTCTTTTTTATATATTTAACAATGTATATCAGCATCACAACATTTTATATCTTTAAGCATATTGTACATGTGCATTTTTATCTTGTATGATGGTTCAATTCTGTTTTTATATTTCATGTATAATCAACTGTTTTTTTTTTTAATTTTTGCGTTGATATCATTCAATGTGAATTGGTCAGCAGGTAGGGGATGGTGTATTTAAATGTTGTTTGTACTAACCAACGTTACTCTGATGAAGCCATTCTCATGGTGAAAGCACTCAATCATTGGGATCTTTGTGTTTTGTGCTATTAAATTGGTGAAACCACGTTTGTGTTGGGACTTTTCTATTTTTATTTCATAGTTTTTTGCTTCATTGGAAGATTTGGTGTTTTTAATACAGGAACTTTGTCAGACAATGATACACAAATAGCACATCCTTTAAATAAATTAAAAGCACATGACATCACTTCCTCAAACTTTTGTTAAAGAGGTATGGTATCTAAACAAACGTAAATAAAAAAGTTTTAAAGAATTCTCCCACAGCAATCAAATAAACAATCACAAAAACAAGTCACCCTTTCACCTGCAAACACCGAACAGTGCAATAATAACTTAAAAATATGGCATAAAAGTCAAGCAAGGTATAATCAAAACTAGTCTATATGGACTAGTACATTTAGTAACAGTTCTTTTATCTTTTCAAAACCTTCAGTTTTAAAAGACTAGTTATGGATAGACTCTCATTTAAACGTGGCCAGTGGATTGAAACTAAATGAATCTGCCAACTTAATTCAGCTTTTTCTAGTAAATATGGCCATGCACCCCCTCTAACTGAGGGGCATATCATTTCCAAAACAATAAACTTGAATTTATTCTCAGTATGTTGAGAAATATGTCTGGCAAAAGCATTAAATTCACAGTGATCTCTAATGTTCCTCAGGTGTTCACTAATTCTGTTTTTAAGTTTATGCACATTTTTTCCAACATAAAAACATTAGCAAAGTTCAGATAGGGCACAATAGACTACTCTATCTGTATTGCAGCAAAACCTGTCTATAATTTTTAATCTCACTCCATTGATGGTCATTTCATTAACTTCTAAAATGTTGGGACTGAATTTACAGGACCCACACTTATACATGCATCCTACACACTGTGTTCCACTCTGGTGTTCAAATAAAGTTTTAATGTTGTATCCTTTCAGAAAGACACAAATTGGTCTTTCCCCAAAGAGCTCCCTTAGATCTCTTTCGCTTGTTAACAACTTCCAATTTTTCTCCAAAATGTTCTTGATCTGAGGTGCATCCATAGAGAAAGTGGTCAAGAAACAAAATTTGAAATGGTTGTCCACCTTCTCTTTATAGAACCCTTCATGGGTTGAGGGAGGAGTTAAAGAATCAATCACGCAGGGTGGTGTCACATCCAACGACCTACTAGTGTTGATATTAACATCGGGATTCTCTTCAGATATATAATATTCATAATGCATAAATTCAAGTTTATTGTTTTGGAAACTATACACCCCTCAGTTAGAGGGGATGCATGTCCATATTTACTAGAAAAAGCTGAATTAAGTTGGTAGATTTGTTTAGATTTAATCCATTGAACAGATTTAAATGAGAGTCTATCCATAACCAGTCTTTTAAAATTGAAGGCTTTGAAAAGATAAAAGAACTGTTACTAAATGTACTAGCCCATATAGACTAGCTTTCATTATACCTTGCTTGACTTTTATGCCATGTTTTTGAGTTATTATTGCACTGTTGAGTGTTTTCAGGTGAAAGGGTGACTTGTTTTTAGGATTGTTTATTTGATTGCTGCAGGAGAATTCTTTGAAACTTTTTTATTTACATTTTTTTAGGTACCATACCTCTTTAACAAAAGTTTGAGGAAGTGACGTCATGTGCTTTTAAAGTATTTAAAGGGTGTGCTATTGGTGTATCATTGTCTGATGAAGTTCCTGTATTGATTAAAATTAGGGACAAAAGCGCTTACATTTTACAGCTTGAATAAACCTTGTTTTTAATCCAGAGTGAGCGTTTGGTGGATTGCATTGACTTTGGGACTTGTATGTGGCTTCCTGATTAATTTAATATGGACAGGTCAGAAAGTCTGCTTATTTGCAGAGCAAATTCAAAGTGAATGCTTCTGGTAAACCTAATATAATTTTTAGAAATGAAAATGAACTGTTTGATTACCTTAACTTGTTATATTATGAATGACAAAGCACTGATAAAAGGAAATAAATACTGAAAAAAATGCTCAAAAATAAGAGAAAAACTGCACCATAGCACATCAATAACCAGAACACATGATGACAAACATATTTCATAAATGATACATTTATAACACAAAGCATGAAGTGGTTAAAGCTGGGTACCGCCAAACAACTATTACAAGCAGTCACGAACAGTCACAAAATAGATTTCCTTAACACAACTTTAATAGTGTTTTCGGAAACGACTATGCGTTTCCTTCTTCAGAAAGCAAAAAGCAAAAAGCAAAAACAACGTGATCACATCCAGCCCATACTTTTAAAACCATTTGTAGCGTCATGTGATGTTAATTAATTAGTACACTCATAGTGTTAATCATTATGCTACTTAAAAACTCTTTCCAAAACTTATTCATATTACTACAAAAAACTCACTATATTTACATTTAACTGAACAACAATTACAATTAAAAACACTTCCAAAATATATCCACTTACTTTAATAGATGTTATATAACACTAAAATTAAATCCAATTTGGCCAATCGAACAAACGGCCAAAACAGTTAAAAAGTTGAAGCAGCAATAAGGAATCCTTTTCATAGTCCTTTACATTAAGGCATATATAGCCGAAATTGCTACTAAATTCATAACAATAATGTTATAACAAAATATCAACATATGAGAATCCCCATAGGGCAACTCAAAAAATCTAAAAGATATAAAAAATAAAATAAAAAATAAAAAATAAAAAATAAAATATAAAATATAAAAATTAAAATATAAAAAGCTCCCTTATCTGTTACAAGCTAGCTTCTTTAATACACAAGTGATGGACATATTCTCATTAAGGCCTGGGGCAAAAGTGGCCCCTGTTCTTATCTGCCAACATAATTCTTGTATCTCCAAGTGAATTTGCCATGGTCCCACATAAGGGGCAATTTCTATCTTTTGTAACACCATAAATTCAAAATCGTGATTAGGGAATTCTAAAATGTGGCATGCAAGTGCATTGTTTGTATCACCTTTGGAGATAGCATAATAATGTTCATAAACACGCTGCCTTAATTTACGCTCCGTTTTACCCATATAGAATGCGTGGCAAGCCGTGCACATTGCCACATACACTACAGCTTTCGTGTTACAATTATATTTACCCATAATTCTATACTGAATTTTGTTAACCAAAGCTATGTTACCTTCTTTTATATGCTTGCATTGTGCACAGCTGCCACATTTACTCATTCCTTTAATAGGTCTCCTCATCTTAGATTGCCCGCTTTCCAACAATGTTTTCAAATTGACCCCTCGTCTAAAAGTTATAGCTGGTGGGCCACTACAAATTTTCTGAACTTGTTTATCACTTGAAAGCAATGTCCAATTTTTACTTAGTATACCCCTTATAAAATGATGGTCAATTGAGAAAGTACATAAAAACCTAAGTTGATTGTTGATTTGGCTAGGTCCACCCCTAATTACTGCATTAACAGTTAATTGATTAGTTTGATTAACAACGTATTGGGAAGCTAGAATAGGACTAAAATAGCCAGTTTTGCGTTTATAACCAACCTCATCCATGACTTCCTCTATCAGGTGTGATGGATAGCCCCTATTACTGAACATGCCAACTAGCTTATTACATTCCACTTCAAAATCATGGTCATCTGTAACCATTCTGGCTGCCCGCACCATCTGCCCTTTGACAATAGCCTTCTTTTGGTGGTGCGGGTGACAACTAGAATAGTGCAGAAAACCATTGGAGTAGGTAGGCTTTCTATAGATGTTACTCTTAAATCTCATGTTTGAGCAATCCTTCTCTAGCAAGATGTCTAAAAAACTAATCTCAGTATCACTAAAATTAAATGTAAATTCTAGGAAATTAGTTAAGGTAGTGATAGACTCGATAAAGCTAGGAATAAGTTCCGGTTGCCCTTTCCACAGGATGAACATGTCATCCTGGTATCTTGTATACCAGATGACATGTGTTTGAAACGTGGAATTTTGAAATAGTAGTGTGTTTTCCCAATGAGCCAAAACGCAGTTTGCGTACGCCCCCCCACAAGGCGAACCCATGGCTACCCCTGATGTTTGCATATACATCCCATCTTCAAACTTAAATATGTTGTTGTAAAGTATAAGTTCCAAAAGTGTCTCAACTAAATAGATGACTTTATCATTTACTTTTCTAACAAATAAAAAATCCCTTACCCACTCAAGGCCTACATCGTGTGGTATCACAGTGTATAAATCCTTTATATCAACTGTGAGGAGCACTAAGGTTGGATCAAATTGGATCTTGTTAATAGCATCCAAAAAGCTCCATGAATCCTTGCAAATGTGTTTTTCTTTAGCTAAAAATGGCTTAAGCAAGGTGTCAACATACTTAGCACATGCGCTCGTGATGGATCCTCTACCATCCACAATAGGCCTGAGGGGTGGGTCGTAGATGGATTTATGGATTTTGGGTACTCCGAAGAAGACTGGTAGTCTGGGTGATGCCATTGTTAAGTAACTATGTAACTCAGTGTCTATGTATTCTTCCAAGAACAAATCTTGCAAGGTGTATTGAATCCTCCTATATGCTGTATTAACTTCGTTAACACTAATCTCTTGGTATGGTCCCTTCTCTAAATGTTTGAGAACTTTTTCCACATGAACATGGTGATCCATAAAGATGAGCCCATTCCCTTTATCGGGTTTCATCACCCTGACTTTACAGTCCTTCAGAGTACTAATCCATTGTCTATCTTGTACTGTTATATTAAGTTTGGTGTTTTTATGTGGGGGATTGTTAGCAGCCAAATGCCTAAAATCTAGCTCACATGCTAGATCGAAAGCCTTTAAATTCTGTGCCGGGGGGATTAAACACACTAGCTATCCTAAAAGGATTCACTAAGCTGGGCATGTTCCCTAATAGCATTCGTAAATTCAGTTTTTTCAGATTTTTTGAGTTGCCCTATGGGGATTCTCATATGTTGATATTTTGTTATAACATTATTGTTATGAATTTAGTAGCAATTTCGGCTATATATGCCTTAATGTAAAGGACTATGAAAAGGATTCCTTACTGCTGCTTCAACTTTTTAACTGTTTTGGCCGTTTGTTCTATTGGCCAAATTGGATTTAATTTTAGTGTTATATAACATCTATTAAAGTAAGTGGATATATTTTGGAAGTGTTTTTAATTTTAATTGTTGTTCAGTTAAATGTAAATATAGTGAGTTTTTTGTAGTAATATGAATAAGTTTTGGAAAGAGTTTTTAAGTAGCATAATGATTAACACTATGAGTGTACTAATTAATTAACATCACATGACGCTACAAATGGTTTTAAAAGTATGGGCTGGATGTGATCACGTTGTTTTTGCTTTTTGCTTTTTGCTTTCTGAAGAAGGAAACGCATAGTCGTTTCCGAAAACACTATTAAAGTTGTGTTAAGGAAATCTATTTTGTGACTGTTCGTGACTGCTTGTAATAGTTGTTTGGCGGTACCCAGCTTTAACCACTTCGTGCTTTGTGTTTTAAAAGTTTGTACTGCCCTTTCGTTTGTGGTTTGTGGATGGCTAATCAGGAGGTAGCTGGTACGCCTGACTTTTCATCTTCTCCATTGCTTTTACGTCGATTGGAACAAGGAGATCAAACGGACAATGTTGCAGTTAGTCCAACCTGTAGTAATGTGGAGATAAATGCCAAGAATGGGAACTTAACCGTCCTAATACAGATGATTATGGGGCGGTTGGATCAGCTGACACAGAGGTTTGAAGATTTAGACCACAGCATTAAAGATGGTAATGTGAACCGAGCGCCTGTTCCGGTTACTGAGGAACGTAACCGCTATGAAACACACTCCAACCAACAACCGGCTGGGTACAGGGAGAGAGTTGATAGTGGAGTTAGCGGTAAAAGGAACCAGCATCAGCTAGGAACCAGCAACGCTCTGGCATTGGAAGTGCACGGTTTTCAGCAATCAAAACAGACTAACAATGGGTATGAATTTGTGCAGAATGATGCAGAATTCTTTACCTTCGTTGAACTCATTCCTCAGCAAAAGGAATTTCTTTTCAACTGATAGCCGAGACATGGCAAACAGCGTGCAGGAACAAGAAGGTACTGTTACAGATATTATGCTCATTATTAGTGAATTTGATTATAAATTATTTAAATGTAGGAAGCTACAATTGGAGGTAGCATATTTAGAGGAATGCTTGGATAAGCATATTGTTCCCAAAGGCCTCCGGCAGTGGAGGTTTCCTGTGGGGCTAGTTAATGGATAGTACAGTTTTGTACCTACCATAAATGTAGATGTTCGAAGATCCACATTGCTGCAGTCATAACGTATGGGTAGTCCGCTGTCCTCGGTCGGCCCGAATACCAAAGTATTAGGCTGACATCGGTCATGGGCGCTCAGATCTGACGTCAGAGCGTCAAGGTATTAAAGCGCATGACCGACGTCATTTCCTCAGTCTTTTCTTGCCCCAGATGTCAGAAGGCCCTAAAAATAAAGGCCACAGCCAAAAATAGAACAACTCCCTAAAACCATGTACAAAAAACAGCTACAACCCAAATCATACCACCACTCCAAACTACAGAGGGGAAGGAGGGAGGGTAAATTGGACTGCAGCAATGTGGATCTTCGAACATCTACATTTATGGTAGGTACAAAACTGTACTATGTTCTTCATCTCACATTGCTGCAGTCATAACTTATGGGTAGAATCCCAAAGCAGAGGTAAAGGGAGGCTGGCAAAATCATAAAGCATTGGGGGCTGCCAAAATGCCCTGCAAGATTGCAGTGGCAAATCCAGCCCTAGATTTGGAATAAAGAGGAAGATGGTAATGTTTAGAAAAAGTGTGCACTGAACTCCAAGTAGCTGCTTCCAAAATATCTTTAGTAGCTACCCCCCTTAAAAAAGCAGTAGACGTGGCAGTAGCCCTAGTGGAGTGAGGCCTGATTCCAGCTGGAATCTCCTTACCATGGTGAGAATAGCAAAAAGCAATACAAAAGCCAATCCACTTAGAAATAGTTTGTTTTGAAACAGGTTTCCCCTGAGAACCCAAAGCAAAAGAAACAAACAACTGCTGAGACTGTCTGAACCCTTTAGTCTTGCTCAAATAATAACGCAACTGCCTGTGAATATCCAAAGTGTGCAAAATTTTCTCCCCTTTATTTTGGGGATCTGCATAAAAAGTAGGCAAATTAATTGATTGGTTCAAGGCCACATTTGAAACCACTTTAGGCATGAAAGTAGGGTTAGTACGTAGAGATACCCTGTCCTTATGAAAAATTAGGAATGGTTCAACTGCCATTAGAGCCTGTAATTCAGAAACCCTTCTAGCAGACGTAATGGCCAACAAAAAAGCAGTCTTCCAAGACAAAAACTTTAACTCAGACGTAGCTGCAGGTTCAAAAGGAGGTAAAGTAAGTTTTTCCAACACAAAATTGAGATCCCAAGCAGGAGTAGGAGCTCTACGCGGGGGTCTTATGTTCTTTGCCCCCCTAAGGGATTGCTTAAACAAAGGATGAGAGAATAATGGTGTATCACAGTCATAGTGAGCAGAAATGGCTGCAGCATGAACTTTTATAGAGGAAAAAGACAAACCCTTGTCCAATAATTCTGTAAGATATTGAAGAGAAACACTCAAATCAGGCCTGGAAACATCAAAGCTCTTTGTTTTGCTCCAAATAAAAAATCTCCTCCATTTATCAGCATAAACTTTCCTTGTATTAGGCCTCCTGGCCTCCAAAATAACATTCAAAACTTGTTGAGGAAGCTGCGACCCTCCAGGTTCTAGAACAGAATATGCCAGGCTGTTAGATGCAGGGACTGAATCCTGACATTGAGGAAATGATTGCCCTCCTGAGTCAAAAGGTGTGGAATCAAAGGCAAAGGATAAGGAGGTTCCCGTACTAAACTCCTCAGCAGAGGGTACCAGTGCTGTCGAGGCCAGTCTGGAGCTATTAGAATCATGGAGGGCTTGTCTTGTCTGACCTTCAAGAGAACCTTTGGAAGAAGAGGCAGAGGCGGAAAGGCATAGACGTGAAGATTGCTCCAACTGAATGATAGAGCATCCACTTTCCAAGCTGTGGGATGAAACATCTTTGTGCAAAACTTTGGCACCTGGAAATTTAGTGGAGAAGCGAACAGATCTATGTCTGGAGTCCCCCATATCATTGTCAACTGTCAAAATACATGAGGATCCAATTTCCACTCGTGGGGATCCACTATCCGTCTGCTCAAAACATCTGCTAAGGAGTTCTGTGCTCCTGGCAGAAACCTTGCTTGAAGAGTGAGTTGCAAACTGAGAGCAGTCTCCCACAAAATCATAGCTTGCCTGCAAAGAGGGTACGAATGGGTTCCCCTTGCTTGTTGATGTACCACATGACAGTTGTGTTGTCTGTTTGAATCAACACCTGCCCTGGGAGAAGTAAATCCTTGAAAGCCATCAATGCAAACTGGACTGCTAACATTTCCTTCAAGTTGATATGTAAATGTTGAAGTCTGGCAGGCCACGTGTCTTGAACCCATTTTCCATTGAGGTGTGCTCCCCAGGCCTTGTCCGAGGCATCCGTCATTAAAATCTGACTCTCCTCTGGTCGGGTCACAGAGAGTCCCTTGTTTAGGTGACATTCCTGAGCCCACCACAAAAATTCCTTTTGAATGCAAGGTATTATCTGAATGACAGTGTCCAGATCTTGGCAGTGTTGTGTCCATACATTTTTGAGATACCATTGTAGCTTCCTCATATGCAGTTTGGCATTGGGAAGCACCAGAATACAAAATGCCATGAAACCCAAGGCTTGAAGGACTGTCCTTGCAGTCAGCCTGGACCGTAGAGACAATTGATGGAAGTAAAGTGTAAGATTCTTTTGCTTGTCTGGGGTCAAAAAGGCCATCTGGGAAGCTGTATTCAGTCTCACACCCAGAAAGCACATTTCCTGAGAGGGTACTAGACTGGACTTTGTTTCATTCACAGAATACCCTAGGCACATTAACACTGTCATAACATACTGCAGATGGTGAAGAAGCTCGTGCTTGTCTTGAGCAAGAATCAGGCAATCGTCCAAGTAAGGATAAATTTGTATTCCTCTTAACCTGAAGAAGGCTATCACTGGAACCAGAACTTTTGTGAATACCCTGGGCGCAGTAGATAAGCCAAAGGGCAATGCAGAGAACTGATAATGTAAAGTCCCAGCCCGAAAACGCAGGAATCTCCTGCAACTGAGCCTGATAGGAACATGAAGATAAGCCTCTTTGAGATCCAGAGTTACCATCCAGTGATCTTTGCCCAACAGAGGCAGAAGTTGTTGCAACGTCAACATTTTGAATTTTGGAATGTCCAGATATGTGTTGAGGATAGATAAATCCAAGATTGGCCTCCAAGTGTTTCCTTTCTTTGGTACAAGAAATAGGCGAGAGTAAAATCCGAGGCCCACTTCTGACAGAGGGACCTGCTGTATAGCCCCCATTTGAAGAAGTAAAGAAATCTGTTTGTGAGCCTCTAACCTTTGCTGAGGAGGAACGTCTGGCATGCCTTTGAAAGGAGGCAATGTGTGGAAATAAAACTTGTAGCCTTGGTCTATAATGTCCAACAACCATTTGTCCTGGGTGACTAGAAACCAATTTTGCTTGAAGAGTGCCAACTTTCCTCCCAAAGGAGCTGCCAGACAGGAAGGATCTGGCAGCTGAAGATGCAGGTCATTGGGCCTGTTTACGAAAGGACTGGCCCCTGCCCTCACCTGTAGATTGTGCTGGTGAACTCCACGGCCTACGCCTGAAAGAACTCTGAGCTCTGCCCCTACCCCGTCTAGATCTACCCCTAGACTGTGAATCAGAAGAAGGGTAAGTCCAACCCTTAGCAGGCCAGTTCCTGCTAAACTTAGGGGTCAGCACCTGCAAAAAATCTTTAACAGTCTGCATAGACTTAGCCTTGTCTTCCATTTTTTTCAAGACAGACTCCACAGGAGAACCAAACAAAACTTCAGACTGCAAAGGAGCATCTAAAATCCTAGCTTTAACATGCTCTGACAAATTCTGATCCTTAAGCCAGGCGTGCCTGCGAATAACTGAACCAGTGGCAGCCACCCTGGAGGAAGCCTGCAAAGCATCAAAACCACACTGCAAAGCATGCTTACCCACCTGATCAGAGGCATGTACCAAATTCTGTAATTCCTTACACTCTATGCCCTCTGCCAAAGCATCCATTTTAGATTTTAACTGAGTAAGGAGAAAATTCTGGTACTTCAACATATGAAACTGGCAATTCAAAGCCCTCATTGCTAAAGTGGAAGAGATATACACTTTCTTACCCCACCTTTTCAAAGCTCTAGCCTCCTTATCCAAAGGAACTGGATTCTTTACAACAGAAGCCCTGACACCCTTAGGTCCCTGGCTAATAGTTTCTGGATCGGCCCTAGGGCTTTTATACAGATATTTATGAGCCTCAGGCACTCTGTAATACCTATCTGGCTTAACTGGTGCAGGAGGCAAAGAGTCTGGATTAAGGGAAGCCTCAGAGAAAACGTCTTGAACAACATCCAAAACAGGAGGTATAGCCAAGGGCCTATGCTGTGGTAAAACAAAATTCCCTAAGCCTCTTCCTGGAATCTGAGAAATCCTGACCTTCCCATTTAAAATGCTCCCTCATGGAATGCAGGGTTTCTGAAAAAGAAAAATCCTCTGGAGGAGAAGCAGAAGGAGTGGAATCCTCTGCGTCTGAATCAGAATAAGGAGAAAAATCCTGAATGTCTTCAGCCGAAGACTCTGAGTAATTTGAAGCCTGCTCCAAACTTTCCATTTCTGGCTCCACCCTAGGCCTCTTATCAGGAGGGGGCATAGAACCCCTGATTAAAGTAATTAAATCTTCTGCCATTTTAAGCATATGTTTTTTAGGCACAGAACCTGCAGAGCTAGGACTGACACCTGTGGAAGGCAAACCAGGCCTGCCTTTGGAGGGCACCTTAGAGACAGAAGGAGAAGGCCTAACCACCTTAGGCAAAGAAGGGAGAACAGTAACCTGAGAGGCCCCCTCAGCTTGACCTGACTCCTGAGAGGCCAAATCTTGCAAAACCAACGTCTCCCCCTGAGACTCAGTTGAAACTTCGGCCGGATCAACCAAATCCACCGTAGTGTCTAAAGAACCGGCGTCCGGAACGGACGAGTCATCCTGTTTGGACTTTAAAGATTTATCTTTGCGCTTCTTCGCGGTAGCGGGCGTCGGAGGATCCGACGGCATATTGTAATTACACCGCTTACCGAAGACAAGCCTAGCACAATCTAGCCTACGTTTAATGGTGCGCTTATTAAACCTAGCACAAAAGCGACACCCTACTACGTCGTGCTCCGGTCCCAAACAAGGAATACAAAGAGAGTGGTAATCCCTATGTGGTATCTGTTTCCCACAAGAAATACAATTATTCACTTTTTCTGACATCCGGAAGTAACTGAGGCAAGAAAAAACAAAAATATTCCCCAACGGAGTACTTAGCCCAACTTGGTTTCGGTCTGAAACTCAGAATACTAAAATTTCAGAACGCCGAACGGCACTTGCAAACGCTGCTTCTGCTTCGGACCATGCGGCAAAAAAGACTGAGGAAATGACGTCGGTCATGCGCTTTAATACCTTGACGCTCTGACATCAGATCTGAGTGCCCATGACCGACGTCAGCCTAATACTTTGGTATTCGGGCCGACCGAGGACAGCGGACTACCCATAAGTTATGACTGCAGCAATGTGAGATGAAGAACATCTGATTTTCATCAACAGCTTCTGAACATGTTCGACAAACAAGGTTTTGAATTTATGCAGAGTTTGATAGGTCACTATGCACAAGGGATAGCATCCTATCAAAAAGATTTACAGTTGCTTGAACAGGACATTAAAAATAATCTGAACTTCAACAGATATCGTTATGAATATTCAAGAATTTTCACTAGTATTGAAGCAACAATGCTCAAATTATCTAACAATAAGAAAAAGAAGATTGAGAGGGACATATCTCAGTATGCCAACAACAAAGCGTACCCCTTGCCCCCCTTAGTAAGCCAGCCTAAATATACTGTGAGAGCTACTAGTACTAATTATCAAGCAAGGGGACAGGGTGCACACTCACCTGTTATGGATCAGGCCCCTGTGTTCCCGTTGGTCGTGAGCCAAGGAATATGTTCTAACGACCAGGGACGCAGCAACCAGGCCCAAGGGAAAGAAATCATTGACTCCGATTGTAGCAATCACAATACTTCAAGTAGTAACAATAACAACACTGGCAAGTTAGCATCTGTTCAGGATTTTCGGCAAGGACAAGATCCCAATCAGAGGAACTTGAGATCCAACGGGAACTATCAGTCCCCAAAGAACAAGAGGAATTTGAAGAAGAAATAATTCCCCTCGAAAATGAAGTAAAAATCATAAACAGTACTGAAGGTGATTTCAAAATATACAATTTCACCTTATTTAATGTGGAACAAAGTATGTGTGACTTCTTTTCTAGAGGGTTGAATTTTATTCCGGATACTCATTTTGACATGGTGAAAACAATAGTTGATCTCAAATTGTTTGTACGAAAACAGAATTTACGAATGCTATTAGGGAACATGCCCAGCTTAGTGAATCCTTTTAGGATAGCTAGTGTGTTTAATCCCCCCGGCACAGAATTTAAAGGCTTTCGATCTAGCATGTGAGCTAGATTTTAGGCATTTGGCTGCTAACAATCCCCCACATAAAAACACCAAACTTAATATAACAGTACAAGATAGACAATGGATTAGTACTCTGAAGGACTGTAAAGTCAGGGTGATGAAACCCGATAAAGGGAATGGGCTCATCTTTATGGATCACCATGTTCATGTGGAAAAAGTTCTCAAACATTTAGAGAAGGGACCATACCAAGAGATTAGTGTTAACGAAGTTAATACAGCATATAGGAGGATTCAATACACCTTGCAAGATTTGTTCTTGGAAGAATACATAGACACTGAGTTACATAGTTACTTAACAATGGCATCACCCAGACTACCAGTCTTCTTCGGAGTACCCAAAATCCATAAATCCATCTACGACCCACCCCTCAGGCCTATTGTGGATGGTAGAGGATCCATCACGAGCGCATGTGCTAAGTATGTTGACACCTTGCTTAAGCCATTTTTAGCTAAAGAAAAACACATTTGCAAGGATTCATGGAGCTTTTTGGATGCTATTAACAAGATCCAATTTGATCCAACCTTAGTGCTCCTCACAGTTGATATAAAGGATTTATACACTGTGATACCACACGATGTAGGCCTTGAGTGGGTTAGGGATTTTTTATTTGTTAGAAAAGTAAATGACAAAATCATCTATCTAGTTGAGACACTTTTGGAACTTATACTTTACAACAACATATTTAAGTTTGAAGATGGTATTTATATGCAAACATCAGGGGTAGCCATGGGTTCGCCTTGTGGGGGGGCGTACGCAAACTGCATTTTGGCTCATTGGGAAAACACACTACTATTTCAAAATTCCACGTTTCAAACACATGTCATCTGGTATACAAGGTACCAGGATGACATGTTTATCCTGTGGAAAGGGCAACCGGAACTTATTCCTAGCTTTATTGAGTCTATCACTAACTTAACTAATTTCCTAGAATTTACATTTAATTTTAGTGATACTGAGATTAGTTTTTTAGACATCTTGCTAGAGAAGGATTGCTCAAACATGAGATTTAAGAGTAACATCTATAGAAAGCCTACCTACTCCAATGGTTTTCTGCACTATTCTAGTTGTCACCCGCACCACCAAAAGAAGGCTATTGTCAAGGGGCAGATGGTGCGGGCAGCCAGAATGGTTACAGACGACCATGATTTTGAAGTGGAATGTAATAAGCTAGTTGGCATGTTCAGTAATAGGGGCTATCCATCACACATGATAGAGGAAGTCATGGATGAAGTTGGATATAAACGCAAAACTGGCTATTTTAGTCCTATTCTAGCTTCCCAATACGTTGTTAATCAAACTAATCAATTAACTGTTAATGCAGTAATTAGGGGTGGACCTAGCCAAATCAATAATCAACTTAGGTTTTTATGCACTTTCTCAATTGACCATCATTTTATAAGGGGTATACTAAGTAAAAATTGGACATTGCTTTCAAGTGATAAACAAGTTCAGAAAATTTGTAGTGGCCCACCAGCTATAACTTTTAGACGAGGGGTCAATTTGAAAACATTGTTGGAAAGCGGGCAATCTAAGATGAGGAGACCTATTAAAGGAATGAGTAAATGTGGCAGCTGTGCACAATGCAAGCATATAAAAGAAGGTAACATAGCTTTGGTTAACAAAATTCAGTATAGAATTATGGGTAAATATAATTGTAACACGAAAGCTGTAGTGTATGTGGCAACGTGCACGGCTTGCCACACATTCTATATAGGTAAAACGGAGCGTAAATTAAGGCAGCGTGTTTATGAACATTATTATGCTATCTCCAAAGGTGAAACAAACAATGCACTTGCATGCCACATTTTAGAATTCCCGAATCACGATTTTGAATTTATGGTGTTACAAAAGATAGAAATTGCCCCTTATGTGGGACCATGGCAAATTCACTTGGAGATACAATAATTATGTTGGCAGATAAGAACAGGGGCCACTTTTGCCCCAGGCCTTAATGAGAATATCAATAAACACCGAACAGAGTGCAGGAAGCCAAAGAAAACTAGGAAAACTTCTGTATATCCTTTTGAAGTGTTTTTAATGAATATAACGAACTGCACAGACCATCACATAAACGCAATTCCACCAACACAGTTTCTAAGCGTTTTCATCCAAACCAATTGGACTTCATCAGACATTATACAAACATTAAAAAGATCTATTTATAGTAGTTTAACTAACCCAATGACCAATAAATTTTGCCTTAAACATTTGAATTAAGCAAATCAGAAAAACAGCCTCATTAATATTAAAATAAAGTAAAATGTAATGCACATGGTCATTACCTTCAAAAATAAAATAAAAGCCTATCCCAAATCTGATACACAAACATGTATATATATTGAATTTAATAAATATTATGTTAAAAAGCTGAAACATTATAAAATAAAGTGCTTGTGCTAACTAACAAAATGTTCCTATATCTGTCTATAGCAAGGTTCCTCCCTCTACTGTCAAAACCCTGTATTGCATGTATATACCTAAAATACAATAAAAAACATATATATATGTATATATGAATGCAAAAATTCATAAAATACTATAGTTACTGATAAAGTGCTAGTGCAAATAATCATTATAAAGTGCTTGATACTAAATATTCTACCTTCTAAAAATAAGTAAATATATGAATGAATAAATAGAACATTAACACCCCACACTGTTTAAAATATTGCAATTATATTTTATTTGCCTTTATTTTTAACAAAGAAGCTATACTTAGATAATCATTTAACCCTGGTTTTTTACCTGCTTCCAGGTATACCTGCCACCACAATTCCTTACTTTCCAAGATCTCTTCCCAAATTCCACCCCTTACATATTTTCTAACTTGTTGTAGAATGAAGAAATAAAATTTACATCCTTTGCATTCTTTACTATGTTTAAATAGTGCACTTGTCTCTTTTCCTTTTTGAATGTCATAGACGTGTTCGTATATTCTTTTCTTTAACTCTCTTTCAGTTTTTCCTACGTAATATGATGAACACTTGTCACAAGTTGCCAGGTAGACCACACCTTTTGTGTTACAGTTATAATAACCTTTACTTTTAATTAAGATGTTTCTACTTCCTATAAATATTTCACTCTTATTACAAACATAAGGACATTGATTGCACCGACCACATCTAAAAGTTCCAACTTTTTTCATATAATTCTTCCTATAATCCATACCTTTATTACTTTTTTCTAACATATTCTTTATACATCTGGAATTTCTATATATAATTTTGGGCTTAAAACTATTTATTTCTTCTATATCTGTTAGGGCAGCGAATTTATCCCACTCTTTATTTAGAATATTTCCTAGTCCAAGATTTTGTATATTATATTCTACAATGAGATTCCTGTGGTACTGTTCTTCAACGGTCCCCTTATTATTGCCTTCTTCACTTAATGTTTTAAATTCACTCATACCCATAATGGGTTTAAATCTCACTGCCCTACCCTTTTCCACTTCCCTTCTTATGTTAGTTACAAATGTTTCTGGATAACCTCTTTCTAAGAACATCTTGTTTAGTTTGTTACACTCAATTACAAAATCGTCATCCAGGCTAGTCATCCTTGATCCCCTCACAAACTGCCCTTTTACTATATTTCGCTTGCAGTGCAGGGGATGGGCACTTTCAAAATGTAAATATGAATTGACATAAGTACTTTTCCTGTATACCCTGGATGCAAAATACTTGAGTGTATCATTCTTCACCAGCTCTATATCCAGATACTGTAACACCTCACTATTAATATTATAAGTGAATTTTAAGAAGTTGGTAGTGTTGCCAATATATTCTATAAATTCCATAAACTTTTCCTGTCCCCCTGTCCAAAATATAACTATATCGTCAAGGAATCTTTTATACAGAATCCATTCCTTGTTAAATTCAGAATTTAAAATGTATTTTTCCTCCCATTTGGACAAAACTATGTTGGCATATGTTGGTGCACATGCTGCCCCCATGGACACCCCAGTCTTTTGCTGAAAATACTCTCCATCAAATAATAAGAAATTATATTTTAAAATAGTGTCCATGAGAGCTACCGAAAGTATCTTTTCTTCTTGAGTCATAGTTTTGTCCAAAAATATACACTCCTCAAACAACTCCATACCACTATTATGTGGTATACTGGAGAATAAATCAACAATATCTATAGTTATAAATAAAAGGTCGGTGCTATAAAAATCAGGTGATAGTTGTTTTAAAAAATCCCATGAGTCTTTCAAAACCACTTTATTGTTTGTCCATATATGCTTAGTAGTAGTATTTACATATTTCGCCAAGGGTGTTGTTTTTGACCCTTCAGCCATGACTATGGGTCTTAGGGGGGGGGTTCAACCAATTTTTATGGACTTTCGGAATTCCGAACATTGTGGCCATTCTAGGTTTTACTACTGTAAAAAATTTATATAATTCAGGCCTTAACACCCCTTCTAACATGAAATCATTCAACATGTTATCTATCCGGTGGTATGCTACATTTACCTCATTTTTTGAGACCACCGTATACTTTGATTCATCTCTGAGTATCCTGTTCATCTTTCCTTCGTAAATAATATTGTCCATAATGACCCCCCCCCCTTATCTGGTTTCATAACCCTGATAGAATCATCCTCTATTAGTTCAATTAACGCTTCCTTCTCATCCTTTTTCAAGTTATTATGAAATTTTGTGTTATTATTATGTTTAATTCTAATTTGTTCTTCCAATATTTTTTCAAAATTTCTTAACTGAGGTAATAAGGGTGGATTGTACGTGGATTTCTTTTTCAATCCTGTCTTATTATTTCCACTCCCATAACCATTATTCTTTGCCAATACACTCAGATTAATTTTTCTCATAAATAACTTAGTGTCTAATATTGTGGTGGTGGTATCTCCCTTACAGCTAGGTATGAATTTAAATCCTTTACTGAGCAAATTAAAATGATTTTCTTTGATATCAAAATTACCATATTTATATATGGAAAAATCCTTGTACGTATATATAACATTGTCTGTTATATTAATATTATTGACATCAACTTCCGAATCAGTAATGCTAAAAGGGTGGGTGTTGGTTAAAACCTCCCCCTCCCTCTTCTCCCCCCCCTCCTGTAAACATTTCCCCTGTTATTATGAGGCCTGTATTCTTCATCTGTTTCCCTTACTAGTGGCGGGAAATCTTGGTCATATTGATAGTCATTCATAAACTCTGTATGACTATAACTGGGTTTATTCCATTTCCTGTTATTAAAAAAATTGTTAGTGTCCTTTTTAGAAACGGTGGGTTCAGGATAATTAGTCCCATTTTCATACTCTGAAATATCCCTATGTAATTTACCTAGTTTCCGTTGCATGACTTGTTTACATTTGTCATCAATATCATGCCTAATTTTATAATATTGTTGTCTCTCTTCCTTTATACCGTGAATTAAATCATTTTTAATAACTCCATCTAACTCATCAATTTCCTTACTTAAACATGTTAATTTCCTCTCATTTTCCTCAATAATTAACTTAATTATATCCAGACCACACTGGTTAAACACTTTAAGCAAGTTCTTGTGAAAAATAGAACCACATATAACATTGTTAGGGTACTTGCAAATACGTAGTCCTTTTGGGACAATTTCCTTTTTCAAACACTCTAATAAGTATGTATTTTCAATATTTAAAATTTTAAACTTAGTCATTAAACCTTTAAGTTTATCTATTTTAACTACATAAGACTCTCCATCCATGTTGTCAGAGACAAGACCCTAAGACCCATAGTCACGGCTGAAGGGTCAAAAACAACACCCTTGGCGAAATATGTAGATACTACTACTAAGCATATATGGACAAACAATAAAGTGGTTTTGAAAGACTCATGGGATTTTTTAAAACAACTATCACCTGATTTTTATAGCACCGACCTTTTATTTATAACTATAGATATTATTGATTTATTCTCCAGTATACCACATAATAGTGGTATGGAGTTGTTTGAGGAGTGTATATTTTTGGACAAAACTATGACTCAAGAAGAAAAGATACTTTCGGTAGCTCTCATGGACACTATTTTAAAATATAATTTCTTATTATTTGATGGAGAGTATTTTCAGCAAAAGACTGGGGTGTCCATGGGGGCGGCATGTGCACCAACATATGCCAACATAGTTTTGTCCAAATGGGAGGAAAAATACATTTTAAATTCTGAATTTAACAAGGAATGGATTCTGTATAAAAGATTCCTTGATGATATAGTTATATTTTGGACAGGGGGACAGGAAAAGTTTATGGAATTTATAGAATATATTGGCAACACTACCAACTTCTTAAAATTCACTTATAATATTAATAGTGAAGTGTTACAGTATCTGGATATAGAGCTGGTGAAGAATGATACACTCAAGTATTTCGCATCCAGGGTATACAGGAAAAGTACTTATGTCAATTCATATTTACATTTTGAAAGTGCCCATCCCCTGCACTGCAAGCGAAATATAGTAAAAGGGCAGTTTGTGAGGGGATCAAGGATGACTAGCCTGGATGACGATTTTGTAATTGAGTGTAACAAACTAAACAAGATGTTCTTAGAAAGAGGTTATCCAGAAACATTTGTAACTAACATAAGAAGGGAAGTGGAAAAGGGTAGGGCAGTGAGATTTAAACCCATTATGGGTATGAGTGAATTTAAAACATTAAGTGAAGAAGGCAATAATAAGGGGACCGTTGAAGAACAGTACCACAGGAATCTCATTGTAGAATATAATATACAAAATCTTGGACTAGGAAATATTCTAAATAAAGAGTGGGATAAATTCGCTGCCCTAACAGATATAGAAGAAATAAACAGTTTTAAGCCCAAAATTTTATATAGAAATTCTAGATGTATAAAGAATATGTTAGAAAAAAGTAATAAAGGTATGGATTATAGGAAGAATGATATGAAAAAAGTTGGAACTTTTAGATGTGGTCGGTGCAATCAATGTCCTTATGTTTGTAATAAGAGTGAAATATTTATAGGAAGTAGAAACATCTTAATTAAAAGTAAAGGTTATTATAACTGTGACACAAAAGGTGTGGTCTACCTGGCAACTTGTGACAAGTGTTCGTCATATTACGTAGGAAAAACTGAAAGAGAGTTAAAGAAAAGAATATACGAACACGTCTATGACATTCAAAAAGGAAAAGAGACAAGTGCACTATTTAAACATAGTAAAGAATGCAAGGGATGTAAATTTTATTTCTTCATTCTACAACAAGTTAGAAAATATGTAAGGGGTGGAATTTGGGAAGAGATCTTGGAAAGTAAGGAATTGTGGTGGCAGGTATACCTGGAAGCAGGTAAAAAACCAGGGTTAAATGATTATCTAAGTATAGCTTCTTTGTTAAAAATAAAGGCAAATAAAATATAATTGCAATACTTTTAAACAGTGTGGGGTGTTAATGTTCTATTTATATATTTATATACATATTTATTTATTTTCAGAAGGAAGAATATTTAGTATTAAGCATTTTATAATGATTATTTGCAAAAGCACTTTGTTAGTAACAATAGTACTTCATGAATTTTTGCATTCATATATACATATATTTATGTTTTTTTATTGTATTTTAGGTATATACATGCAATACAGGGTTTTGACAGCAGAGGGAGGAATCTTGCTATAGACAGATATAGGAACATTTTGTTAGTTAGCACAAGCACTTTATTTTATAATGTTTCAGCTTTTTAACATAATATTTATTAAATTCAATACATATACATGTTTGTGTATCAGATTTGGGATAGGCTTTTATTTAATTTTGAAGGTAATGACCATGTGCATTACATTTTACTTTATTTTAATATTAATGAGGCCGTTTTTCTGATTTGCTTAATTCAAATGTTTAAGGCAAAATTTATTGGTCATTGGGTTAGTTAAACTACTATAAATAGATCTTTTTAATGTTTGTATAATGTCTGATGAAGTCCAATTGGTTTGGATGAAAACGCTTAGAAACTGTGTTGTTGGAATTGCGTTTATGTGATGGTCTGTGCAGTTCGTTATATTCATTAAAAACACTTCAAAAGGATATACAGAAGTTTTCCTAGTTTTCTTTGGCTTCCTGCACTCTGTTCGTGGTTTATTGGTATTCCTTTGAGTGCATCCAGTGTTTTTCGCATTTCGCTTAATGAGAATATGTCCATCACTTGTGTATTAAAGAAGCTAGCTTGTAACAGATAAGGGAGCTTTTTATATTTTAATTTTTATATTTTATATTTTATTTTTTATTTTTTATTTTATTTTTTATATCTTTTAGATTTTTTGAGTTGCCCTATGGGGATTCTCATATGTTGATATTTTGTTATAACATTATTGTTATGAATTTAGTAGCAATTTCGGCTATATATGCCTTAATGTAAAAGACTATGAAAAGGATTCCTTATTGCTGCTTCAACTTTTTAACTCTTTTGGCCGTTTGTTCTATTGGCCAAATTGGATTTAATTTTAGTGTTATATAACATCTATTAAAGTAAGTGGATATATTTTGGAAGTGTTTTTAATTTTAATTGTTGTTCAGTTAAATGTAAATATAGTGAGTTTTTTGTAGTAATATGAATAAGTTTTGGAAAGAGTTTTTAAGTAGCATAATGATTAACACTATGAGTGTTCTAATTAATTAACATCACATGATGCTACAAATGGTTTTAAAAGTATGGGCTGGATGTGATCACGTTGTTTTTGCTTTTTGCTTTTTGCTTTCTGAAGAAGGAAACGCATAGTCGTTTCCGAAAACACTATTAAAGTTGTGTTAAGGAAATCTATTTTGTGACCGTTCGTGACTGCTTGTAATAGTTGTTTGGAGGTACCCAGCTTTAACCACTTCGTGCTTTGTGTTTTAAAAGTTTGTACTGCCCTTTCATAAATGATACATTTATCTACAATATATCTGCTGAGATAAGTATTCCTGCACACCTATATGGTGAGACGTCCTGTATGCCGTAATGAATGATATGGATTCTAATGCTGAGGATACAAGTACACACAACCTTGTACAAAAGGAAGACATGGTCTTCCAACACCACCAAATACTCCTCTCTCTTAGGCAGTATGCTACCTTGACATTACAATACAATGCAAAATACAGTAAAAATGGCAGAGTCCCAAGAAATGGGAGTTCAACAGCCAGCAAACACTTTGCATTCTTTCACAAAATCCTGGTATGATTAGAGAAAACTGACTTTAAACTGAATTCAGTGTCGTGAGTGTACTACAGTATTCATAATAGATAAACTGATTCATAGATGGCAGGATTGGAGCACTCGTTATCCATAAAAAGAAATTTTGAAATGCAAATTCTAACAACTGTGTGGCAACCAAGAAATCTGTATCACCTGACTGAATGTGCTACAAAATCTCCTTTGAGAAATGAATATACTTCAAAAATGCCAATACTTGCAAAATGTATATTTTATTTGAAGAGTTTCTTATGCTCACAAACCATCCAAAGATGTATCCCAACTGCAAATAATTTTTTCTAGGAAGATGGAAGAGTTAACAGATTCAATAAATGTAATTTTACTACATGTCAGCAAGCTATCTATTAATCACCACTGAAATCATAACCTTCAAAGAAATAACCAGATATTGTACATTTTTTTGTTTATTCATCATTTTCATAGGTTCATAGGTAGGTACTAGGCTATCGGCCCAAGGGCCTATGTAAGCCTAGCCAGCAAGGTTCCATAGCTTACGCCACCCAAGAAAGTTATTTTCCTGTGCTACTGTCGAGCAGAGATACAAAAGTGATCTCCGGGGTGTATTTCCTATTTCCCATCCACTCATCAAGATTTTTCTTGAAGAGTGCTAATGAAAAACTTTGCTTGACATAGACGGGTAGCTTGTTCCAGAGTATAGGAAGTCTCTGGGACAGGAATCTATCCCTACAGCATGTCCTGTTTATTGTGGTGACAAGGTTTAGGTCCCTAGAGCGTGCAGCTCGGAGGTATTGGAATTTCTTTAGGTGTAGCATGTCCAGCAGCTCTGGGTTTAACATAGTTTTACATGTTAGGCAGAGATCACCTCGGAGCAGGCGATATGCTACGGAGTAAAGCTGGAGTTTATATGGAAAATGTACATTTTGGCCTGGCTGAAATTTTTTAGTTTAGATTGCCAATAGAAAATTGTCCAACTGTACTTTCAATGAAATGAGAAACCGTGGTTAAAACTGGCACTTTATTAAGAGTCAAACCTATTACCACACCTCTTCCAAACATACACATACAATGTTGTGCAGTTTTCAATACTTGTTTCTAAGTGTTTTTATTTCCTTGAAATTAAATTTGCTGAAGGCATACTTTCATGGTTCATTTTATGTAATATGTTATATTCAAATTATTTTCTGCACCTCCAGCCATCCTCCGAGGTTCACAGGTTTGAAGGTAAATACTAAGCTATTGATCTGTGAGGATCTCAGGAAGCCTAGCTTTACATTCCCATGGTAGTTTTTAGCACTAAATTTTTGCACAGAAAAAACAAAGAAATGAGCTAAACAAGGATATTTTGGAAATTTAGGTATTTATCCTATTCATGAGCTAAACCAGGTCGAATCTGTGGTTGACCATCCATTTGTCCTAATTGAATTTGAATGAAGTAAGAGAAATACTTTGCTTTATGTGGAGTGGAAGAAGAATTTGCTGTAATACAAACCTATCCTTTCAACGTGTTCTAATTATTTTGCAAAAGAGACTGATTTCTTCAGAATGAAGGTTTATGATACCACTGGACTTGTGAGTGTGT
Source organism: Protopterus annectens (assembly GCF_019279795.1). Classification (NCBI taxonomy): domain Eukaryota; kingdom Metazoa; phylum Chordata; order Ceratodontiformes; family Protopteridae; genus Protopterus; species Protopterus annectens. The sequence continues at coordinate 176,778 of NC_056750.1, forward strand.
AATATTTCTAACACAATAGTATCTGTTGAATCTCTATCCGGCAAAGGCCACCTTTCAGTAGCCTGCATGATGCAGGTAAAGGGACAAGGCTTTGTGACCATCTGCAAAGTTTTTACAAATTCTACCTTTGACGTTTTTATTGAGAAAGCAGTGTGGACAAGTGTTTGGACAGGTACATACCAATAGGGGCATTATGCTCATTAATTAGCCTAATGCCTGCTGAGTACAGTGAAATAATTAAATCCCTGGATCTGGAGCCAATATCTTTAGATACAAGTCATGCAATGAAAAAGGACAGTTCATTGTTGACATAGGTTGCCAGATCCCTAACTAAAGAATCGATATTCTAGGGTGTGTTGCCAATGAGACAGTTTGAAGAGAAGTCATGCTTACCAAATGATACAGTTATATACGTCTTAGCATTTAGTTTTAGTCCTTTGTTTCTACTCCAGTTATTTGTTTGGGATTGATCCACTTGGAGGATCTTGATGTCCTCCGGGAAGTTTATAATGGCACCAAGTTTGTGGTCATCTGCAGACTTGGTCAGCCATACATCCTTACCATTAGCCTTGACCTTGGAGAAGTAAATGCCAAAGGGGAATGGCTCATGGATGAGCTCTGGGGTGGACTGCTAATAAGAGGTCTTTTGGAGGAGTTATAGACACCCACCCTAACCTAACTGGGTTTTGTCTGTGAGCCAATTTGCTATCAAATGAGTTACATAAGGATTGACATTTAGATGGAAGAGTTTATCTATGATACCAGAGTGTGGGATAGTGACAAATGCCTTACAAAGGTCTAGCCAACCACATTAAGTTGTCAGGATCTGTCCTTGATATGACTCTGAACTGTGTTGGGTCAAGTTTTTTGTAGGTTACCTGTATCCTTACATACTAATTCCATAGCAATCCTTTTCATAACCTTGCAGCCTTATTCCATTAATCACAATGATGTTGTTAATGATTTCTTAAAAACACCAAAGAATGTTAGCAGTTCACACGACAACACTCCCTTTGTCTGCTGGCATCACTCCTTCTATCTTAAGTTTTACAATGTAAGCTACTGCAAGTCCCATTTGGGAAAGGAGATATAATGTATGAAAATGAAAACTCATCAGTAGTAAAAGATAAGAAAAAGGACACATCACTTTAGTACTTCAGCTGCAAAAGTAAAGTGATTACATTGCAAAGCTCCATGTTATGAAACAAGCAATCCCATAAAATTCAAGGCAGATAACAATAATAAATAATGAAACAGGACAAAAGTCTGACTCACCAACTCAAATAAAAGAAGTTACATACAATTAGTTATTAAAATAAAATCAGTAAGCTTTCAGACAGATTTTGCCTTATTCTTCAGGTCAGCATTTACATGTTAAATAATCACAGCGTGTAGTTACATTAACAGTTAAAAGCTGATATCATATTTTTTAGACCAATCAACGATTGAATCACAGAATGCACATCACCCAATGTAGTAATATTCTACATAATGTAAATTTACTGATTATTTATTTCCTTACAAAATTAGTAGGCATTCCTTCACTAAGGGCAAATCTACACTCTTTTACTTAGTTTAAATTACCTTTAGTTTCAGAAAACAATTAAAAAAGTTCATTGGACCTACATGTGAATATTTTAAATAACAGGTAATGTGATTTGATTTGTAACATATGACTTTTGAACAGTATTTAATGATGGAAGGTATGCTTTATAATGTAGATCCAATCAAGTCTAATTACACATTTGTAAAAATGTTAAGAATTAAAAGCACTTCTCTCCTTTATTTATTTTGTTTCATTTAAGTGTAAATTATCAGTGGTACAGCGTTGTAATTTTTCCACTATCCAAATGAATTTGTTGACAGAACCTTCGGAGGCATTGGGTTGGAGAGATAATTATTTATTCTACAAAAGTTGTACTCAGCAGGCTAAACAGGATAATAGTCCATGGTGTAGCATTATGAACTAATTCACCTGAGGCACTTCTTTATACAACAGCTTGGCACTTGTATAGATTTATTCAAATAATTGAAAAAGTAAAGATAACAAGAACAGTATTCAGAAAAATGGAAGACATGGGACAAAACATGCAAAATGCATTCTTAAAAGGAAGAATGGTAAAAGGAAATATTTCATCTTCTCCCTTCTGATCACCTGTTGATACCTACACACTGAAGTAGCTGTGAATTACCTTAGCCTGCATTTGAGCTACCACTTATTCTGTTTAGGGGGCATCAGGAGCAATAAAATAAACAGCGTATGCTCCTCAAGTAATTTCATAATAGTTTTAACTATTTAACTTATACCAGACATTCAGATATTTATGAGAACATTAGCTTAGTTGTTTGTTCTATAAGGATGGCATAGCGTGCTTCCAGTGATGATGTCTCACTCTTTATTCACCTCCCACTATTTTTTCCTAAGGACACTCTTATACAGTTAACCTTTCTGTTGTGCAGATATAATCGGGACTCCTTCTGCTTTATTTTTTCTCTTTTCTTTTCCCCATTCCCAGTTTATTTTTTAGTGCATATTCTGCTGGTATATTACCAACCTTTGACTATCAGCTCCATCTCAGACTGCTTTGTGTAGTCATTTCATTTCATTCCAGTCTCTACTATTCACCTATGATCTTAACCATCCTACTGATAGTTTTTGTCTGTCACTCGCTTACCTGGTGCAACCTGCTCTGTTTGGCCTTGCTATGCTCAGGATCACTCCGCTCCCCTACCCTGCCACCATTTCCCACCCACCCCTTCTATCTCCATTTATATCCCTTAGGTCCAAACACACCCTGAACACACCATCCAATCAGCATTATTTCCCACCTGACACTCAAACACCTCACATAATTAAACACAATCGTCTTACACTGATCTAACACTTACCTCTTTCATCACTAAAGTCACTCTATCTTATTTTATTCTACAGCCCTTAGTGCTCTGATCATGAAACAATGTTTCATTCACAATACTCTATTCCTTCTCTCTGTTTCACCTCTTACTATTCACAACATTCCACATCACTTCTTATCACCATGAATATGTACACTACTTACATTCTCCCACCAGATTTCTAACAGCACTCCATATTCTATCAACAAGCTACAACATCTTTCCATATCTAGTCAGTAGCTCAACTATCTACTTCTGCTCATTTAAATATAAAAATACAAATTTTACATCTCACTTTCTACACAAACATGTCAAATTCCTTCTTAAACTCTAATTGCTACACCAAATTTATTTAGCCCACAATAAACTGACTGATATCCATCCTAATCTAGGCCCTACTGACATACATAACACATCCCTTCTTTCCAACATCTCTAGTTTCCAACTTAATAATGCAAATCTGCTTATTCTAAACATGAACTTAAAAAGTATACTTAGCAGAATTTCTGACTTTCATGCTATTCTTTCTCAGTATGCCCCAGATATTGTTATAATAATGGAAACCTGGTTAAAACCTCACATAAAAGACACTGAAGTGCTAATACATGGATATGACATCTATAGACTTAACAGACTTCACAAAAAGGTTTGTGGCATAGCTATACTTTTTAAAGATAATCTCAAACTGGAATGTCTAACAATAAATTACACAGTCAACATAATCTAGAAATACTGAAACTTAACCCTAACAAATCCATTGTTCTCATAGCAACTTACATACCCTCTGAAACCAACCCTAACAGTTTGGAAGACTTTCTTAGTTGGGTAGCCTCTACATATACACAAGAAACTAAAATTATGGGGGACTTTAAACTGGTCCGCCTTCAACTTAAAAACCCAAACAGTTTTATTTACCTACATGGCTTCTACCAATCAATACAATCTCAAAGCAGAATGGATAAGCACAGCAACAAAACATCTATACTGTACTGGATCTTAAATAAACCTTCCCTTGGCTGCCATACTGTCCACCTTCCAGACAACCTAAGTGATCACACTACCACCTACCTAATCAAAATACAAACCCACCCACTTAAAAACACAGTTTATAAATTCATATGTAGCAAAATAACCTTTTCAACAGAAATGTTTACTATTGTACTTCAAAACTGTGATTGGTCTGCCCTCAAGTACCTTCATCTTGATCAAGCTGTTGAGTATTTTAATAACAAATTTCTCAACATTTTAAATAATTTGTCCCCCTTGAGAAAATGCTGCATCAAAGTAAAACAGTTACCCTGGCTGACCAAGGATACTGAAAACCTCATTAAACTAAGGGACAAAACATGGTACCACTACCAGAAGACAAAAAAAGAAATGACTCTGCTCAATTATTGGCAACTACACAACCTAGCCAAAACACAAAGTAAAAGTAACAAAAAAAACTACCAAAAAAAATCTTCAAAAGTTTTGGTAAGTCATCAAAAACCTTACAAACCCTGATCAGATCACAGCTCCAGACCAAACCACGTCCAACCATATAGTTAGCACTGCCTCTCAGTTTAATTCCTATTTCAACTCCATTCTTTTTCTGGTACAAAAGAATAACAACTCCCCCCTGGTACTACCGATGCAAAATGACATCAATAAATATTCCTGTCATAAACCTGCACATACTAGTATCATTAAGAAACTTCTATCAAGACTTAAACCCTCCACTCTAGCTGCAGATCAACTTCCTAATGAATTCCATCAAAACAGCATCAAATACTATCTCTTTCCCAATCCCTGTCTTAATCAGTCTATCTCTGAATGATACATCCCAAAATTATGGAAAATGTCATACATTATCCCATTACACAAAGGGGAACCATCCACAGAACTGAATAATTACAGACCTATTGCTATCCTTTCCCACTGTGCTAAGCTCGTATTTATTAATTTATTTACATTTGATTATTGGGTAGTGTTGGACTGGGCAAGTAGCCCATTTTCAGCAGAGACCCTGGGAGAAAAGCTCCCAACCATAAATTAAAAAAGCTAAGATAAAAGATACACACAATGTACAAATAAGTAAAAGTTACAAATGTATGTTGATAAAATAAACACAGTACACATATAAAGAAAAGTCAAAAATGTACATATGAATGTATTATAGTTCACATTACATGAAAAAATATGATTTTTTTATGTAGGATTGATAAATGATGTCATTCATAGGCTACTCAGTCCTAGTATAAGAGCAAGGAAAATAACAAAGACAGAAGAGCAGGGTGGAAATAACTTAGCCAGAGGAAGGGCATGAACATAACCAGTGATTTGAGTAGTTTTCTAGTAGGTGCCATTTGAAGTTCTGAGTATCAGGAAAGGATAGAATATGCTGTGGAAGTGAATTTCAAGTACTGGATGCAGAGTGGTTATATAGTGAATTACCATGAAAGTTATGAGATTTGCTAACTTCAAAAAGTAATTCATCAGCTGACCTAAGTAGTCAGATTAGTATAGGGTTGAACAAGGTCAGATAGAGCTGGACAGTGGTCTGGCTCATGGATAACAGAGTGAGCAACTATTAACTGATTAAGAGTGAGTAAGTGAGGGAGTTCAATCCAGCCAAGATGTTGTACAATGATGTGATCTATGTGGGAGGTTTGCTGCAAATTTAGCAATTTTATTATAGCAAGATTCAAGGTTATTCAAGTCTGATTTAGGAAGGTTACTGAATATTTGTGAACAGTAAAGTAGCGTAGATAGAAGATGAGTCCTGGCTGTAGTGAGTCTGGCATGATTGGTCAGATATGGTTTAGCCCTATAAAGAGCACCGCGTTTTATATGGACTTTTTTGATTGTTAATGCTATTTGTCTACCAAACGTTAGGCCACTGTCTATAGTAACACTGAGAAGTTTTATTTGTTCTATGGGTTCAATAGTTGTGCCATTGGAGGAACAGATAGAAAGAGAAACTTGATTATTTTTAAGGACGAGCTGGAAAAGACCATAAGCTTGGCTTCGTTAGAGTTTAAAATGAGTTGATGGTCTGATAAGTATTTTTCAATACTGGGCAGGGCTTTCTGAGTTTTATCTTGCAGCTCATTCAAGGTAAGGGTGGTGCAGATAGGGGAAGGATCATGCGCATATTGAATGATTGAGATGGGATTAGCTGCAGAACAAAGATCATTAGCGAAAATAATGAAGAGAAGTGGGCCGAGAATAGAACCTTGTGGGACACCAACAGTAATGGGCAGAGTTTATTATCCCAAAGAGTGGCTTGTTTATGGTCAGAGAGATAACTATAAAACCAGCATACGGCTTCAGTGCTAAAACTGAATGTGGCAAGTTTTATTGAGAAGTAATTGATGAGATATGATGTCAAAAGCTTTTGACATATCAAGGAAGGTGCCAGAGACAAATTGTTGTTTGTTTTTGAGGAGATTTATGGTATTGGTGAAACTAATTAGAGCAGTATTAGTACTATGTTTGGGGCAAAAGCTATGCTAAATATCAGATAAAAACTTGTTCTTAAGGAGGTAGTCTAATGTTGGTTTATGTAAACATTTTTCTAAGATTTTGGCTAGTGCAGAAAGGATGGATATGGGTCTATAGTTGGAAAGATCAGTGGATGAACCTCCTTTGTGAAGGGGTATGACATGGCATATTTTCCAGAGTAGGGGAACATACTGTTCAGAGATAGAGCGGTTAATTAGTATAGATATAGGATAAGAGATGGATGAAGCAGCAAGTTTTAGAAATTCACCTGGTAACTGATCTGCAGAAAGAGTGCAGGGTTTTATTTTACTTAGGATATTTTGTATATAACTGGTTTGGATTGGTTTAATAGAGAAAGGAGGAGCGTTGACACAAGAAGGGAGAGGTATGGAGAGTGGTGAAGTTTTGGTATTAAGTAATGCAGTTAGTGAGGTGATAAAATGGGTATTGAATTGAGTAGCTATACAGTCTATATGGTGGTTTGTTGTTGGTGATGAAGTTGTAGGTTTCTCAGGGTTAAGAAGAAGGTTATTTTTTTGCCAGAATCTTTGGAGTTATTTTGGTATCTCAGTTGACATGTTTGAAAGTAGTTTTTTTTTTTTTTTGTCTTGTCTAATTTGTTTTTTGACTCAGTTTTTGAGCTGTTGGTAAGAGGTGTAGTTGTTTTTGTTTTTGTGATAAAGAGTCCAGGCTTTGTCTCTTTGCTTAAGTAGAAGAATAGTGTCTTTGGATAAATAAGGTAATTGTTTAGATTTAACATGAACTTTCCTGATCAGAGCAAGGTTGTTAAGTACCTGCATGAGAGCAGTATTGAAAGACTGCACTGCAAGATCCAGTTGATGGGTTTTTAGAGGTGGCCAGTCATATTCTTGTAAAAGTATGTTAAATGTAGTGGTGGAAAACAGCTTCTTATTATGTACATATCGAAATATAACATTGTTAGTACTATGAGTACGTTTTCTGATACGATAGGTTGGGTAGTGATCACTTAGGGAATCTAGGAGACAACCAGTAATAGAACTATGTTGGATTTGTTTGTTAGAATCCATTCAAGTATAGAATGCCATTTAGTGGCCTTGTCTACACGTGTGGGGTGAGTGATATATTGGGTTAAGGCAAATACGTTAATAAAGCTGGTGGGAGAGGTAGAAGAGCAGGTAAGCCAGTCAAGGTTAAAGTCACCAAGTATAATAGTTTCTTGAGAAAAAAAGGAGGATGCCCATTCCAGGATGTTTTCAATATGTGTGAGGTTATTAGCAGGGGGGGGGTACATGGCTATAAAAATAATGGATTTTTGGGTGTTAATACGTAGACATGTTATTAAGATTTCTACTGAAAGGAGGTGAGGTGGACCGATATTAAGTTGTACTAAATTGAGGATGTCTTTGAACATTGTAGCAATGTTGTCACCACGTTTGGATAATGTGTCCTTTCTTATGATACTATAACCAGGAGGAAGTAATTCTTCAGTTTCTATATGGGGCTTGAGCCACGTTTCAGTGATTAGGGCAATGGCAGCATGGAACTCCAACTTTAAGGGGGATTCTGAGGTTAAAGTGCATCACAAGTAGGTCAGAGTTGTGTCTGTGGAGTGATGGAAGGGAAAATGTATTCATACACAACTACTTCATTACCATAGAGACAATAACTTACTGTCCCCATCACACCATGGCTTTAGGCTTAAGCAAAGTACTGCCACATCTCTCATTAGTTTCACTAACAGTGTTAATCAGCTTAGAAATTCTGGCCTCCAAGTATCTTCTATCTTTCTTGATATATCAAAAGCTTTTGATACAGTCTCCCATCAGAAACTTCTGTATGAGCTAGAATCCCTAAGTCTATGCTAGTCCACACTATCCTGGTTTCTAAATTACTTATCTGATCAACAACAGACAGTAAAATGACACAATCAATTATCTTCTCTTTTACCTGTCTCAGTTGGAGTTCCTCAGAGTTCTGTACTTGGACCACTACTGTTCAATATTTTCGCAAACTCTCCTTTTTGCCACAAAAAAGGCTACCATTATACAATATGCCAATGACTCCAAGCTCATTTGTTCAGCTACCTCCTTACCTGCACTTGAACATACAACTCAGGCTGCCTTTAATGAAATTGAAAATTTTTTCTCACAGTCTCAGCTTATTCTAAGCCCCAATAAGACCAAACGTATGCTCTTTGTCAACAACAAACCACAAGCCTACTCATCTCCCTTCTCCATCTGTTCCTCTAACACAATAATAGAACCTGTGGCACATTCAAAGCTGCTAGGGGTGACCTTAGTTAACAACCTTAGATATGATAAACACCTTGCAATCACCATCAAAAAAGTTCACATCAAAGTACGTTCCCTCTGCAGGATCAAGCCTTTTCTAACTCACATCACTAGAAAAGTGATGGCCATTATATACCTTCTATCTTCTCTGCTGTATACATCTGTACTTTTCACAAACCTCAAAAACTGACTTAAATAAACTTGAAACCTGTTATACTGCACCACCTAAAATGGCTTGAACTCTCTAATCTACTTTCCTTTAACCAACACAAACGTACTCATTCCATCTTTTACCATCCTAACAACTTCCCTTCTCGTAATAACATGGTTCAAACCTACTCCTGCCCTACATCACTAAGATCTTCTAACAAAAAACTACTAAATGCTATCAAAACCAGTAACAGTTTTAGCGATTCTCTTTTCTCTAATAATATATCCACTTTATGGAATTCTCTACCTCAAGGAATCCTAAGCACTGCCGACCACTCCAAATTCAAATATCTTCTGAAAGAAGACATTAACAACAACTGGCTGTGCTCATGTACCAAGCCTGGCTGATATATTTTCATTTCCTTTACTAAATACTGGCACATTATGTCTCTCTGTCTACGTACTAACTAATCTACCCATCAATTTATAACTTTTTTCCTTGCTTTACTTAATGCCTTTTTGTATTCCATCTTTCTCTACAACTTCATCTTAGGTGGTTCTTACTTAATTGCACTTATACTGGTCTATCCTAACATGCTTTCAAAATTTATTTTCCACCAATTGTGTATGTATTGTATTGTAAATATTTAGCTCATTTGCAGAGATATCGTTGATTATTTAAACTTTATCTTTGCTTATAATTTTTGTAATATTTGTAGTTTTTTTATGTGAATAACTTCACGTAATGTTGTGCATTATGTAATTTTATGTAAAATTTTAATTTATGAATGTTTGTGCTTTGGAGATTTTCTCCCCAGGCCTCCACTGAAAATGGGCCCGTGGCCCAGTTGGACATAGGCAGTAAACAAAAAGTAAATAAATAAATAAGTAAATAAAAGGTATTATAAGGGAAAGGGTACCTTAAATGTTTGAATTTTACAGGGTGTTCCTATAGCAACACTGAAATGTTTCTCAAATATTAAGATTAGAAAAAAAGTTTTTTTTATTGACATGCTGGCCATTTTTCAGAAGATATTACTTGTGGTATGCACATTCTAAATATTTTACACTGAGAAAACTAAACTATTATCACTTACACACTTTGCAGAACTTGCTGGAGAAAATATAAGGAAAATATTAAAATGTTCTTGCCAAATATCATTTGCATTTAAATTTTAGGTACTATAAATTGTTTAAGAGAATGCATATAAGTGAGATTCTATAAATGGTTTAACGTTTTTAAAAACAAATGTCAGTTTAATTTAGATGCCGCACAGATTTGGCTTTAATAAAAAATGCCTATCAAATGTACATTGTGATGTTCTAAAGTATAAACAGTGACATCCCAAATGACAAGAAATCTGTCTAAAAGCCTGTCATTTTTATTTTAATAATAAAACTTCATATTATAAATACACATACAATAGAATCTGCATACTAATTATAAATTTAAAATGAAAGTCCTGTTAAGAATATGAGAATTGCTCCATTGAAATTACTTGAACTGTAATATTGGCTTGTATAAAAGCTGGTATTATACTTACGATGGCGGTCCCACAGCAAGTGGCTTTGGATACACCATTCTTTAGAAGAAGAAAAAAAAGATGGTTTAGAAAATAACTGAAAGCAGAATTCCATAAACAGCGCAAACTCAGACTTTGACATGATGTATGTCTGTACCAATCACTGTACATTTTTTACTTCACTCTTATTTCCCTCATAAAATTCACAGTTAAATTATCAAAGACAATGGCATGCATATAAAAATGTAAAAATGTTTATATACAACATTCTTGTTTTCCTGAAACTGAAACAATGTATTTGCTGTAGCAGCAGCACTATACAGAGACTTACTGCACTAATGTAACTTTAATCATTAGTAGTAACTGAGATATTAACTGCATCTAGTGACTACATATTCA